>NW_025534177.1:0-256950 GCF_020615455.1 Coregonus clupeaformis | reverse complement strand
GCTCTTTTGCACCCCGGTATCTCTATTTGCACATAATCTCTTGCACATCTAGCATTCCAGTGTTAATACTATTGTAATTATTTTGCACTATAGCCTATTTATTGCCTTACCTCCATAACTTGCTACATTTGCACACACTGTATATATATTTTCTGTTGTATTTTTGACTTTATGTTTTGTTTTACCCCATATGTAACTCTGTGTTGTTTTTATCGCACTGCTTTGCTTTATCTTGGCCAGGTCGCAGTTGTAAATGAGAACTTGTTCTCAACTGGCTTACCTGGTTAAATAAAGGTGAAAAAAATACGTTTGCAAATGTGATGATGCATGGAATGCTTGATATTTTTCATGGAGAAAATGAGCTTCCCCAAACTTGAGAGCAAGACTGGCCTAAACGCGCTAATGTTTTCCTTTGCTAATGTCCGGCCCGCCCCTGTCAGCTGTCAGTTTTGTCGATGACCACGTACATAAGACACGCCAATCACCGACACCTGAAGTTCCATGACCATCACAGCCCTAGTTGTATGCTTGAGTTTGTTCAGAGGAGGCTTTGAATAAAATCCGATCTGAGTGTGAAATGCCTTACTGAGGGTAAATGGAAGCTCCTCTTGTGCCCGGCTCAGCCTTATACAGTTTAAGGTACTTTACCGTATCCATTTCAGTAAGGCCAGATTGTCCAAATTCTACCCAAATATTGATGGTACATGTGACAGGTGTAAAAGCTCCTTGGTGGACTTGACCCACATGTTCTGGTCCTGTCCCCATCTGGCAGATTATTTGTCCACTATTTAAAACCCTTTCTGAAGCATTTGATATAAAGTTGCAGCCTAGTGCAGAAATTGCTATTTTGGAGTACCAAACAACAATCCTTCTCTGACCAATAGACAGCTAGATGCCATTGCCTTTGCCTCCTCCCTAGCCCGCAGAAGGATTTTATTGGATTGGAAATCTATCAATCCTCCCTTAGCCTCTCTTTGGCTCAAAGATCTGAAGCTGTTCCTAAAATGAGAAAAAATGAAGTTACCATTCGAGGGTCAACCAACTCATTTTATTCCTCCTGGGACCCGATGATATCCTATTTTGAACAGCTCCAAACACTTCCTCCAGATTAGTACTCTTGGCCCCACCTTGAGATTACTGCTATATAGGCCTATAAAATCACTTAATCACCTGAAATTGTTAGGCTATTACATTTTGCTTGAAGTAACGTTGTTGTATACTTTTGTTTTGTTTTCTGACATGTAACTCAATTACTTTCCCTTTCTTTTTAAAATGTGTTTGGAGGCATTCTGGGGGAGGGGGAGGTCAAAGGGGGACTAAAAGGGGAGAAATGTACCATGTCTTTACATGTTATCTTTCATTCATTGTGAATACAAAATATATAATTTTAAAGGGAAGGCTTTGAAGCCAGATTTAGCGGATTTTGCTGTTTAGTTTTCCTCAACCTGTGTTTTGTTTCTCTCTCCTCTCCCTGTTAGATGGTGAGGCTGCTTCTCTCCAGAGGAGCCAACATTAATGCCTTTGACAAGAAGGATCGCCGAGCAATCCACTGGGCTGCTTACATGGGTGATGAGTTTACCACATCATTTACATTCTGACTAATGTCCTTTATACCAATGAATTAATGAATGAATGGACTGTGTGTTAGTCTCACAGCTCAGCTGTATGAGCCACGTCTAGTGTGTTATTATGTCAGAATCATGTACTAAGTAGGTTGATTAGATGTTTTCAGTTGTACTAACATGATGTAGGTGTTGCTTATGGTGCTGTGTACCACTGTAAACTAATCTATCTCTCCCTCTCTCTGCCTATCTCTCTGTGTTTGTATCTCTGTTTCTCTCTTAACCCCCTTACTATCTCCCTCCCCCCTCTCTCTCTCTCTCTCTCTCTATTTATCCCTCCCCCTCTCTCTCTACCATAGGGCACATTGAGGTGGTGAAACTGCTGGCCTCTCATGGATCAGAGGTGTCCTGTAAAGACAAGAAGGCCTACACCCCTCTCCACTCTGCAGCCTCCAGTGTTATGATCAGTGTGGTCAAGTACCTCCTGGACCTTGGTGTGGATGTAGTCAACACGCATTCAAATGTGTAGGGGTTTTCATAATAGTAATGAAGAGAGAGGTTAGAGACAGTGATTTGGACCAGGGGTTTTCATAACCAAGTAATGAAGAGAGAGAGGTTGGACCAGGGGGTTTTCATAACCAAGTAATGAAGAGAGAGAGGTTGGACCAGGGGGTTTTCATAACCAAGTAATGAAGAGAGAGAGTTGGACCAGGGGTTTTTCATAACCAAGTAATGAAGAGAGAGAGGTTGGACCAGGGGGTTTTTCATAACCAAGTAATGAAGAGAGAGAGGTTGGACCAGGGGGTTTTCAGAACCAAGTAATGAAGAGAGAGAGGTTGGACCAGGGGGTTTTCAGAACCAAGTAATGAAGAGAGAGAGGTAGGACCAGGGGTTTCATAACCAAGTAATGAAGAGAGAGAGGTTGGACCAGGGGGTTTTCAGAACCAAGTGATGAAGAGAGAGAGGTTGGACCAGGGTTTTCATAACCAAGTAATGAAGAGAGAGAGGTTGGACCAGGGGTTTTCATAACCAGGTAATGAAGAGAGAGAGGTTGGACCAGGGGGTTTTCATAACCAAGTAATGAAGAGAGAGAGGTTGGACCAGGGGTTTTCAGAACCAACTAATGAAGAGAGAAGTTGGACCAGGGGGTTTTCATAACCAAGTAATGAAGAGAGAGAGGTTGGACCAGGGGGTTTTCAGAACCAAGTAATGAAGAGAGAGGTTGGACCAGGGGTTTTCAGAACCAAGTAATGAAGAGAGAGAGGTTGGACCAGGGGGTTTTCAGAACCAAGTAATGAAGAGAGAGAGTTGGACCAGGGGTTTTCAGAACCAAGTAATGAAGAGAGAGAGGTTGGACCAGGGGGGTTTTCATAACCAAGTAATGAAGAGAGAGGTTGGACCAGGGGTTTTCAGAACCAAGTAATGAAGAGAGAGAGGTTGGACCAGGGGTTTTCATAACCAAGTAATGAAGAGAGAGAGTTGGACCAGGGGTTTTTCATAACCAAGTAATGAAGAGAGAGAGGTTGGACCAGGGGTTTTCAGAACCAAGTGACCTGATCAGGAATGTATTGCTTTGTTCTCCCCCCCTCTCTCTCTCTCCACTCTTTTCCCTCCCTTGCTCCCTCCAGATAAATTAGCCCAATGGGTACGGTAACACCCCCTCCACGTGGCATGCTACAACGGGCAGGATGTGGTGGTGAATGAGCTGATCCAGTGCGGCGCCAACGTGAACCAGGTGTACGAGAAGGGTTTGGCCCCACTCCACTCCACGGCCGCCTCGCGCCATGGGGCGCTCTGCCTGGAGCTGCTGGTGGGCAACGGGGCCCTCGTCAACATCAAGGTGAGGAGACCGGATGACCAACACTGTGTCTGAACTAAATAACACCCTATTCCCTATGTAGTGCACTACTTTTGACCAGGGGCCCATAGAGCAAGGAGCCGTGGTGACACTGCCTGTGTCCCAAATGGCACCCTGTTCCCTTTATAAGTACACTACTTTGGTTCAAAAAGTAGTGTACTTATAAATAGGGTGCCATTTGGGACGCACACACTGACGCAGCACATGGCTTAGTATTTGGCCCTGGTCTACATTCAAATACCAATGGAATAGGCCTAACAATGCAAACTAAATGCAATCAAGCGCTCCTCCAATACGTGTTTGATTTTGCCTGTGGTCAGCAGCACAGACTGCCGTGTGAACCATCTTTGTCTTTCTATCTGCAGAGTAAAGATGGAAAGACCCCCCTCCACATGACGGCCATCCACGGACGCTTCTCCAGATCTCAAGCCATCATCCAGAATGGTGAGTCGCTGTGAATGCTCTCAACTGAATATATATGAACCAGTAGGCTCTTCAGCATTGTCTTTTGTCTTCAAACCATGATTCACTGGCACAGAGCAATGTTACTTGCAATGTGGTTGAACATGAAGCTTCATGAGGCCTCTAGGGTCAAGTGGTTGACGTGTGTGTGTGTCTGTGTGTGTGTATGTGTGTGTGTGTGTGTGTGTTGTCTGTGTGTGTGTCTGTGTGTGTGTCTGTGTGTGTCTGTGTGTGTGTCTGTGTGTGTGTGTGTGTGCTGTGTGTGTGTGTGTGTGTTCTGTAGGTGCTGAGATCGACTGTGAAGAAAAGAATGGAAACACACCTCTGCACATCTCTGCTCGCTACGGCCATGAGTTACTCATCAATACACTCATCACGAACGCAGCTGACACAGCCAAGTGAGAACACACACAGTTTCCAGCAAAAATGCAACATGCATCTGCAATTCTGTCATTGACCGAATTCCCGCTTGGAGACTATGCTCAACACATTGTGGTGTGTGGGGGGTTGATAGACAGGGCATTGCAGCATGCTGATGTGTTGATCTGCTGTGGGGTTTAATGAGGACTGTGATGTGGTGCTGTTTCCAATCTTATCTGAATCAACTGTAAGTCGCTCTGGATAAGAGTGTCTGCTTAAAGTCTCAAATGTAAAAATGTGTTGCAGGCGAGGCGTCCATGGGATGTTCCCCTCCACCTGTCTGCTCTCAGTGGGTTCTCTGACTGCTGTCGGAAGCTCCTCTCATCAGGCTTTGATATAGACACCCCTGACGACTTTGGAAGGACCTGTTTACATGCTGCAGCAGCTGTTGGGTGAGTGGACTGGTCCAGGCTTTACACCAAGGAATATTTAATTCATGAACTGGAAAGCCACCAGAAAGAACAAACACATATTCACACTCTTACATTTCACATTGTTTAGCAGTATTAAAAAATCGTATAGATCATTAGTGCGGTATCATTTCTGTATAATGTGGTTCCATGCCATGGTGGTATTGACTTGCGCTCTGGTCTAAATTGTCTTTATATCTTCTTGAAAGAGAAGAGAAACCTGCAACTGCTCTTGCTAGTATCACTTTTTATTATTGCTTTTATTAGCATTATAAAAACAGTGATACTAGCAAGAGCAGTGTCTGAGTTTCTCTTTTCTTTAAGGTTCTCATTGTTACCATCCACCTGATAGCTCAGATGTGAAAGGGCCTTTCTGAACTTGATATCTTGTTACCATCCACCTGATAGCTCAGATGTACGAGGGCCTTTCTGAACTTGATATCTTGTTACCAGGGAACCTGGACTGTCTGAATCTGCTGCTCAACACAGGGGCAGACTTCAACAGAAAGGACAGCTTCGGAAGGTCTGACTGTGGCATCAAATAACTTTCATATGTGATCTTTATGATAATGGGGAATATAGTATAGGGGCATATAGGAATTATTATGGGAAATATTGGGCGGCAGGTAGCCTAGCGGTTAAGAGCGTTGGGTCAGTAACCGAAAGGTTGCTGGTTCAAATCCCCTAGCTGACTAGGTGAAAAATGTGTCTATGTGCACTGCAGCAAGGCACTTAACCCTAATTGCTCCTGTAAGTCGCACTGGATAAGAGTGTCTGCTAAATGACGTAAAAATGTAAATGTTTTACAGCTCCAATAAGCTGTTTCTGTTGTTGATGTTGAATGGTTTCTGTGCGTTCTTCTAGAGTCCTCTGCATTATGCGGCAGCCAATTGTAACTACCAGTGTCTGTTTGCCTTGGTGGGGTCTGGGGCCAGTGTGAACGATCTGGATAAAAGGGGTTGCACCCCGCTCCACTACGCTGCTGCCTCCGACACAGACGGAAAGTACGTCTCACACCTCTCTTTACTGTTGTGTGTGTTGTGGTGCCATGACCTTTCACATTTCACTGTAGTCTGGAGAGTATGTTGTGGTGCCATGACCTTTCACATTTCACTGTAGTCTGGAGAGTATGTTGTGGTGCCATGACCTTTCACATTTCACTGTAGTCTGGAGAGTATGTTGTGGTGCCATGACCTTTCACATTTCACTGTAGTCTGGAGAGTATGTTGTGGTGCCATGACCTTTCACATTTCACTGTAGTCTGGAGAGTATGTTGTGGTGCCATGACCTTTCACATTTCACTGTAGTCTAGAGTATGTTGTGGTGCCATGACCTTTCACATTTCACTGTAGTCTAGAGTATGTTGTTGGCCGTGTTTGAATACATACTAGTGTTAAATCTGCAGTGTGAAAGCTTGGCCACGTCTCCTTTGGGAAAGTGTCTCTGCTTGCTTATCTGTCTGTCTTGATGTTGGTATAATGATTAGTGAACTCTTGACCTCTGACCTCTAGGTGTCTGGAATATTTGCTGCGAAACGACGCTAACCCAGGGATCAGGGACAATCAGGGCTACAACGCAGTCCATTACGCTGTCTGCGTACGGACACCGCCTCTGTCTGGAGCTGGTGAGTCAGAACCACAGGGGACTAGACGCCCTGCATTCACAGACCATTTTGTCTGCGTCCCAAATGGATGTAGGGCCCATAGGGCTCTGGTCAAAAGTAATGCACTAGGGAATAGGGTGCCATTTGGGACAGACGTTGATATTCAGTAGGTTTTAAGGTGTGGTTGCATGTTTGTCGTGGCCGCATCGTCACTCTTGATGTTCTTTTTCCAGATTGCAAGTGAAACACCTTTAGATGTGGTAAGTACCAGTTGGTTACTTTTCCTCACACTAGCTTGTTTAAGATACTGAATGCAACACCCCAGTATGTCTGCAGGGCTGGTCACTGAGATTTACAACATGAAACATGCTACTAGACTAACCTTCAAAGTAAATATGTTACAAGTCTAAACTGGCCCGTCCTTGTCTTTCCCCAGCTAATGGAAACCTCAGGGACAGACATCCTGAACGACTCTGATGTCAGAGCTCCCATCAGCCCCCTACACTTAGCTGTGAGTAAAGCCTACCTGCTCCTGTAGGGGTCTCGCCACATGACAAATGGCACCCTATTCCCTATTTAGTGCCCTACTTTTTGACCAGAACCTTATGGGCCCAGATCAAAGTACTGCACTACATGGGAAATAGGGTGCTATCTGGGATGCAGGCATGGTGTTGTTTTTCCACGAAAAGTTGATTGTCCAGACACTCACACCCATGTTCCTATCTGTTCCTGATTAGTGTAAAATACATGCATATTTTGACACGGTGATGACGAGGATGATTTCCTTATTTTGCCATTTGAGTTAATCAACCTCCAACAGAGGAGTAGTAGTGTGTTTGTTTCTAAATCTCACGCTTGGCAGGGACCTTCGATGTTGATGCTGGGCGGGAGAAAAAATGGGCACCCGATTTGAGAGACACTGGTCTACTTTAGAGGTCTAGGACTGTTTCTGTTCAGGCATACCACTGGTCTACTATAGGACATTGATTATATTAAGAGTGTATATCTGTTCAGGCGCACCACTGGTCTACTATAGGACATTGATTATATTAGGAGTGTACAGTGGGGAAAAAAATGTATTTAGTCAGCCACCAATTGTGCAAGTTCTCCCACTTAAAAAAGATGAGAGAGGCCTGTAATTTTCATCATAGGTACACGTCAACTATGACAGACAAAATGAGAGAAAAAAATCCAAAAATCACATTGTAGGATTTATTATGAATTTATTTGCAAATTATGGTGGAAAATAAGTATTTGGTCAATAACAAAAGTTTCTCAATACTTTGTTATATACCCTTTGTTGGCAAAGACACAGGTCAAACGTTTTCTGTAAGTCTTCACAAGGTTTTCACACACTGTTGCTGGTATTTTGGCCCATTCCTCCCTGCAGATCTCCTCTAGAGCAGTGATGTTTTGGGGCTGTCGCTAGAGCAACACAGACTTTCAACTCCCTCCAAAGATTTTCTATGGGGTTGAGATCTGGAGACTGGCTAGGCCACTCCAGGACCTTGAAATGCTTCTTACGAAGCCACTCCTTTGTTGCCCGGGCGGTGTGTTTGGTATCATTGTCATGCTGAAAGACCCAGCCATGTTTCATCTTCAATGCCCTTGCTGATGGAAGGAGGTTTTCACTCAAAATCTCACGATACATGGCCCCATTCATTCTTTCCTTTACACGGATCAGTCGTCCTGGTCCCTTTGCAGAAAAACAGCCCCAAAGCATGATGTTTCCACCCCCCATGCTTCACAGTAGGTATGGTGTTCTTTGAATGCAACTCAGCATTCTTTGTCCTCCAAACACGACGAGTTGAGTTTTTACCAAAAAGTTATATTTTGTTTTCATCTGACCATATGACATTCTCCCAATCCTCTTCTGGATCATCCAAATGCACTCTAGCAAACTTCAGACGGGCCTGGACATGTACTGGCTTAAGCAGGGGGACACGTCTGGCACTGCAGGATTTGAGTCCCTGGCGGCGTAGTGTGTTACTGATGGTAGGCTTTGTTACTTTGGTCCCAGCTCTCTGCAGGTCATTCACTAGGTCCCCCCGTGTGGTTCTGGGATTTTTGCTCACCGTTCTTGTGATCACATTTTGACCCCACGGGGGTGAGATCTTGGCGTGGAGCCCCAGATCGAGGGAGATTATCAGTGGTCTTTAATGTCTTCCATTTCCTAATAATTGCCCCCACAGTTGATTTCTTCAAACCAAGCTGCTTACCTATTGCAGATTCAGTCTTCCCAGCCTCGTGCAGGTCTACAATTTTGTTTCTGGTGTCCTTTGACAGCTCTTTGGTCTTGGCCATAGTGGAGTTTGGAGTGTGACTGTTTGAGGTTGTGGACAGGTGTCTTTTATACTGATAACAAGTTCAAACAGGTGCCATTAATACAGGTAACGAGTGGAGGACAGAGGAGCCTCTTAAAGAAGAAGTTACAGGTCTGGGAGAGCCAGAAATCTTGCTTGTTTGTAGTTGACCAAATACTTATTTTCCACCATAATTTGCAAATAAATTCATAAAAATCCTACAATGTGATTTTCTTGATGTATTTTTCTCAATTTGTCTGTCATAGTTGACGTGTACCTATGATGAAAATTACATGCCTCTCTCATCTTTTTAAGTGGGAGAACTTGTACAATTGGTGGCTGACTAAATACTTTTTTCCCCCACTGTATATCTGTTCAGGCATACCACTGGTCTACTATAGGACATTGATTATATTAGGAGTGTATATCTGTTCAGGCATACCACTGGTCTACTATAGGACATTGATTATATTAGGAGTGTATATCTGTTCAGGCATACCACTGGTCTACTATAGGACATTGATTATATTAGGAGTGTATTTCTGTTCTGGCATACCACTGGTCTACTATAGGACATTGATTATATTAGGAGTGTATATCTGTTCTGGCATACCACTGGTCTACTATAGGACATTGATTATATTAGGAGTGTATATCTGTTCAGGCATACCACTGGTCTACAATAGGACATTGATTATATTAGGAGTGTATATCTGTTCAGGCATACCACTGGACTTTGCTTCAGACTGTGTGTTTGTTTCCATTCAGGCGTACCACGGCCACCACCATGCTATGGAGGTCCTGGTTCAGTCTCTGCTGGATCTAGACGTGAGGAACAGCCAGGGGCGCACCCCTCTGGACCTGGCTGCCTTTAAAGGCCATGTGGAGTGTGTTGACGTCCTCATCAACCAGGGAGCCTCCATCCTGGTTAAAGACTTCACCCTGAAGAGGACCCCCATCCACGCTGCAGGTACGCATAGGATATCACGTAAGACCTAGAGATTCTGTTATTCAAAAGTTTTCCTTACCAAGATGGACATTTGTTTGGTCATGTTGCTAGGATGCCAATGTCCACTCTAGGGATATTATATAGCATAGTGTGAAAATGCCCACTACACACTGATCTAAGGTCATTTTTTGTCATTATTGCTGAGGATCTGGGGAGGGTAAGCTGATCCTAGATCAGTGCACAGGGGGACTTCTATCCAGAGCCAGGTACACAGCTAGCAGGTGACAGGCTTCGAGGGCCTCAGCCCCAAAATGTTTTATTATCTGCTGTGTTAACATCATGAGGATGTCATCTACCAATACCACTGTTCTAGAAATCTGTCTGTTCATGTGAAGGTAATAGTCGTCCAGCAATCAGCTCATATCCTCTCTGTTTAGCCTCCTCTAGCTACCAACGGTCAATCATCTCACATTCTTATATCCTCTCTGTTTATCCTCCTCTAGCTACCAACGGTCAATCATCTCACATTCTTATATCCTCTCTGTTTATCCTCCTCTAGCTACCAACGGTGATTCGGAGTGTTTGCGTTTGCTGATTGGAAATGCTGACCTCCAGAGTGCAGTGGACGTTCAAGACGGGAATGGACAGTAAGTCAATTGGGTTTTGGATACAATTCCTGAAATAAAGAGATTTTGACACTAGGTGTCGTCCCAAATGGCACCCTATGCCCTACTTGGTGCACTACTTTAAACCAGAACCCTATGGGCTCAGGTCAAAAGTAGTGTACCATATAGGGAATAGGTTGCCATTTGGGACTCACCCTGGTTATTACCAGTTTGTAATATGACCTTGTTGTCTTGTGTATCAGAACCCCTCTGATGCTGTCGGTGCTGAGCGGACACACAGACTGTTTGTACTCACTGCTCACAAGGGAGCCGCTGCCACAAGTGGGGCCTCCAGTAAAACCCACACGACTTACTATTATCTTCAGTATTTCCATGGGTAGTGGTGTATCATCCTGTAGGCCTTGTAATAATTGATGATTCATTATTATATCATTGATTATTAGTTATTCAAATCCATTCTTGTCTCCCCGCCCTTCCTCCCAGGCGGTGACGGGTCATGAGGAGTGTGTGGAGGCCCTGCTGCAGCACAGTGCCAGCTTCCTGGTTCGGGACTGTAAGGGGCGGACCCCTGTCCACATGGCGGTGGCATCCGGACACATCGGGGTGCTGGGGGGGCTCCTACACGCCGCCCAGTCAGTGGAGACCCTCCCCGTCATCACAGACAACCAGGGCTACACGCCACTACACTGGGCCTGCTACAACGGTACGTACTGGACTAACGGAACACTAGATCTTTTCTGATTTTCTCTCTTCAGCACTGTAAACATGTCCCTGAATTAGGCAGGCCATACAACGGTACGTACTGACTAACTGGACTGTAGCTCTGTTCTCTCCTCCATGAAGTGTACACTCATTCACTCCCTCTTGTGGCTTGAAAAGCATTCGATTGGTGTGGACGGAGCCATGTGGGGGAATGAACAAGGCTACAACAGAATTAGGGGTTATGACTCTCAGTGGAGGACCTTACACTGAAACAGGACTTTGTCAGGGATTGACATAGCATATGTTGTAGCTAAAACATCTTTTGTGACTTCACCATTGTCAGATGTGTAGCTTTCTCTGAGAGTATTGTTGTGGTCTGCAGCGACGTCATCTTTTTCCTGTATGAATCAATCTTCCACTAGGCCATGACACGTGTGTAGAGGTGCTGCTGGAACAGGAGGTTTTCCACAAGACCGAGGGCAACTCGTTCAGCCCCCTCCACTGTGCTGTGATCAATGACAACGAGGGGGCTGCAGAGATGCTGATTGACACTCTGGGGCCGGCCATTGTCAACGCCACTGACACCAAGAACCGGTAACTACAGCACATGACAAAGTCCTTTTCTTCTGGAGAATAATGTTGTCTTGGGAATAAAATGACCTCTGGGGTTGGATGATGGATTGTAGATTACTTCTAATACATCTATTAGTGATTTTATATTTCTATGGTATAAACAGGGTTAATTGAACAAACTTGTTTATAACAGTCCTACATGATGTCGGTGAAATAAGTTTCCTCTCTCTCCAGGACCCCCCTGCATGCGGCGGCTTTCACGGACCACGTGGAGTGTCTTCAGCTGCTGCTAGGCCACAACGCCCAGGTCAACTCCCCCCGATGCCTCCGGGAAGACCTCCCTCATGATGGCTGCTGAGAACGGACAAACCAACGCTGTCGGTACGCAGCCCCCTCTCCTCCGCTTTGCCTCGCCCAGCCGGCTTAAGTTCAACATGTCTGTTTTACATTTTAATAAGTCGCTTCATTTCCTAATTGAGTTTCTTTATGTTTCTCTGTCTGTGTCAGATCTGTTGGTGAGCAGTGCCAAAGCAGAGCTCACCCTGCAGGATGCAGTCAAGAACACTGCTCATCATCTGGCCTGCAGTAAGGTGAGCATCCCCACATGAAGATGACGTTCATCTGAACAGTTGGCTCTCTCTGGTTAAAATTTTGGTCTGACATGTTTGACTCTGGTTTTTAAAGGGGCATGAAACCAGTGCTTTGTTGATATTGGAGAAGATTACAGACAGGAACCTCATCAACTCGACTAACGCAGCCTTACAGACGTACGTATGGTTCAGCTGTATTAATTGGGCCAGAAGAATTAGAAGAAGTGCACTATATAGGGAATAGTCTGGCATTTGGGAGGTATCCTCATTTGCTGCTGGCTAATCTGACGGTACTTTCTCCTCAGGCCGTTACACGTTGCAGCCAGAAATGGTCTGACGGTGGTGGTTCAGGAGCTACTAGTGAAGGGTGCTAGCGTGCTAGCAGTCGATGAGAATGGTAAGATCCATAACGCTAACACCGTTTTCTTCTGTACTTCTCTTCTCAATGTGTCCACAAATGTTTCTCTCTAGTCCACTGCTTGGTTATTGTCTTAGCTTTGTATCTCCTAGCCTGCTGTTATTTCATGTTTTTCACCAAAAGTGTTGTAGTAAACGGTGATGCTCCTGAAGTGACCCTCTGCTGTTCTGTTTGAACCCCTCAGCTTACACGCCTGCCTTGGCCTGCGCCCCCAACAAAGACGTGGCGGACTGCCTGGCGCTGATCCTGGCCACCATGATGCCCGTGTCCCCCTGCAACCCGGCACCCAGCCTGTCCTTCAGTGCCATTAACCACTACACCACCAGCCCCTCAAAGAGTGTGACCTTCGACAGCCTGCCCGTGCTGCGCAGCGAGCACAGCTCCTACTGCAGCTTCAACAACATCGGCCACCGCGAACACGATGGAGGCTTCTACAAGGATGAGGAGCTCAACGACTCAGACTCAGAGACATACTGAGGGGGGTGGTGGTCGCTGCCCAGGAGGGGAGCCAAGGGCAGGCGGATGGACAGTGAAGTGGGGCAGAGGCCACAAACAAATCCACACATACACACCGTGTCTTAAATCACCACAGCCAGCTTTGGGAGGGCACGAGCCGAGACAGTCCGCACAGGAGCCTTAAGAGTCCCGCAGATGGAGAGAGAGAAATGGAGGGAGGGAGGGAGGGAGAGGGGGAGGCACAACAGGCTGGCTGGCCACACTCATCCTCTCGTACCACCAGGTGTCCTTCCAGCAGATACTGGACTTCAGAGGAACTGCTGCTGCTATACCCCACCTTTACCTTTACCCACAAAGGTCCTAAACGGTAGAAACTGTCCAGCCAACAGACAGACGGACACCTTATGACGGCAATAACCTGTAGTCCAAGGGGATAGTAGCACTTCACTGAGTGAAAAACAGACATGGACCAAAAGATGTGGAAGAAGCCTTTTCAAAACCTGTTTTGACAGTAGAAATGGGATTGAGCGTTTTGGGCTGAGAAAAAACATAAGGAGTGATGTTTCATTTAAGTTTTATGAGAGTGATGGTCATGTTTATCCGCACACTAAGACAGTCAGAACGCACCTAGCCTCTTGTCTGTAATCCATGTGGGAGGAGGGGAAATCATTTATTTTTTATGAACAAACATTTTAATAAAATCATTCATGTCTTAAGCTCCTGACCCTCTGTGGGAACCAAAAAATCGTAGTATTTGCTCTCATGAGTAATTTCAAAGAATTTCCATCCCCAATGGCACCCTATTCCCTTTATAGTACACTACTTTTGACCAGGGCCATAGGGTTCTGGTCAAAAGTAGTGTACTCTATAAAGAATAGGGAGCCATTTAGGACGGAAAGTTTTGCATTTGTATGACAGGACTATTTACATTTGTGTTATTAAACCTACCTGTCCTTTGCTCTCTAGAAAATATTTTAGAAAGTAAATGAATTAATAATTCATATTCTTTCTTGTGATATTTATGTCATCATTTTGTGCCTTCTTTAGTTACTGAGGGGAGGTTAGGAGAGTAGGGGCAGCTGTATGAGCGAAAACAATGATGCACACTAAGTACTACAACGTTTGTGAAAAGCACTGATACTATTCCGAGGCAGAAAACATGCCTCCCTTGGAGAGGAGAAACACTGTAAACCAATGGTAGGACAGCAGCATTTAGATTTACTTCTGTTGAAAAATTTTTTTTATATATTATTTGTCTTGGTCTTATAATCAATGTATTTTGACAGGTTTTGCTTGCTTTAACTTCTTCAAAAAAATGAAACCACTCAATCCTTTTATGTGATTGCTTGTTCAAACCCCCGTTTTTGTCTCTTTTTGAAAATCATTTCAACTGGAAATATGTACAATACATATGCTATTTTCGTCAAATCAGGATCAGGAGGTTCACAGTTTTTTTCGTGTCCTTTTTTATTTATTTAAAAGGATGAAACTAGCATGTACATATGAAATAGTGACTGAATTCGAAACTCCCATGAATTCTTTCAGTATCTGAAGATTGCTGTATATTTTATGAGTAATAAAATAAAGAAATGAGTTATGTTATTTAATAATGAACTATGGGTTATCTGTTTTATGTGACAACCGCAGTATCAATTTCTAGGTGACAGTGGTGCTAATCCCAAAAGAAAGGCTACATACAAAAAGGAACAAGAAGTCTATTGGCAAAATGATGACAATTGCATGTACCTTGGCCTAACGGTGTGGGTTATGTATTTTATTTTTCATGGCGTCCTCAACATTACAGTTTTAAGGGCAACAATAGCCTACATTTGTTTACAACTCGCAGGATCAGCACGAGTTCGAAAGTGCGTCAAATCTGTACAGCATTGTTACGTCATCACTGATAAACGTTGAAACTGATCCGAAACCGCTGGAGCAGTTCAGTCTAATCCTCCCTAGTGCTGGAGGATTGCGTTTGTTTTCGCTCTGGATGCGCGTTCATTTTGGCAAGGAAATGTGCTGATTTTGCAAGGAGATGGAGAATAAAGAGTTCAAGGTAGACGTGTTATTTATTTTTAAAGCTTCAATTATATTAATTACTGTGGATTAAATATTGTTTAACAAATGAAATAGTGTGCTATTCATGCTGTAATATCAAACTAGAAAGTATATGGCCGGGGAGTCATGAGAGTTGGCTAAAGGTACAGTAGGGTCAAATGGGGGTCAAAGGTTATGACAGCACCTTCATAAATTCGTCCAAAATGGCACCCTATTCCCTATGTAGGCTAGTGTACTACTTTTGACCAGGAGCCATAGAAGGGTTGGCTGACGTCACGAAAATGATGCTCGCGCATCGATGGCCGGAAGTCGTGTATCTTGTTATGATTCTGAACCTCAGCTAACAACAAGCTGCCATGTGGGGAATCGTAGCTCTGTGGCATGTTTCAGCTCGTTGTATGGTGTTATTGATACCAAGTCTTGTTTTGAGGTGTTTTGACTGATATCATGTCTATGCAATGGCTAAAATTCGCTACCTAGCTAACCAACAACAACTGTAACAATGTATTTGAGACGAGTTCATTGTTCAAATGTATTTATGTTTGCATTAAACATTTAGAGACTAAATATAGTTTACATGTTGTCAACAGTCTAAGTCAAACCCTGTCTATTTTGCCCCATAGTTGCATGCCAGTTTTGTTGCTTAACAACCAACCCCTCTATAGAGTCCCACAGTGGAGGTGTGATAATACCCATAAAACCTAGCGGTCAAACAGGGAAATGGTTCCAATCGTTTTTACACCATTCATTTTTCCCATAGGCGATTTTAGAAACACATAAAATAAGGGCTGTATTTCGTGTAGGCTTACCCTGGCGTGACGTTTTTGTAACCATGTAAATCTCTCTCGGACAAGTTGATGTATTTGATGTATTTTTCTATTACATGTATGACATTTCATTGAGATATTTTGTGTTTTAATGACGCAAAATTGAATTACAGCCTAACTCTGCTTTCTGTTGTCGCCATCAGGCTGCAGTGGTGACCTTCACTACCGTGACCCACAAGGATGAAACTTCCCAGACCAGCCTCACCCTCAGCAGGGGAAAGAGAAGCTACCCAGACCTACACACCTTTGTGCAGGACATGAAGGACGAGTAAGTTGCTCTTTGGCTTCCCCATGCATCCCCTAGATATGTTCCCTATCTCAATTGCATACTCCTCGTGTCCTCTCTTCTCAAAACCCATTGGATGAGAAAGCCAGAGGTCCCGCCCTTCTGACCTTCTCATCCAATGGGTTTTGAGAAGGAGGCGAGGAGATTGAGAGTCTCCCATAGTCTCGGGCCAATACAAAGGACTCAACGGACCAAATCACCAATCAGGGATGTCTGGGTGTGGCCTAGTTCCATAGAGGTCCATCCATAACGTAGTCTAAAATAATAGAGGTAATGTCCATCCATAACGTAATCTAAAATCATAGAGGTAATTTCCATCCATAACGTAATCTAAAATCATAGAGGTAATGTCCATCCATAACGTAATCTAAAATAATAGAGGTAATGTCCATCCATAACGTAATCTAAAATAATAGAGGTAATGTCCATCCATAACGTAATCTAAAATAATAGAGGTAATGTCCATCCATAACGTAATCTAAAATCATAGAGGTAATGTCCATCCATAACGTAATCTAAAATAATAGAGGTAATGTCCATCCATAACGTAGTCTAAGATAATAGAAGTAATGTCATGTAGTTCATTGTGTACATTTTAGTCATTTAGCAGACGCTCTTATCCAGAGTGACTTACAGTTTGTGAGTACATATATATATATGTTTTTATACTGGCCCCCCGTGGGAATCGAACCTACAACCCTGGCATTGCAAACGCCATGCTCTATCAACTGAGCTACATCCCTGCCGGCCATTCCCTCCCCTACCCTGGACGACGTGGGCCAATTGTGCGCCACCCATGAGTCTCCCGGTCGTGGCCGGCTGCGACAGAGCCTGGATTCGAACCAGGATCTCTAGTGGCACAGTTAGCACTGCGATGCAGTGCCTTAGACCACTGCGCCACTCAGGAGACACCCGTGTACTTGCATTTATTTACTTTTCAGCCATTGGAATCTGCTGAGTGAGAATATGCGTGCCGGGGTGAGTTATAGTCACCTCTAAAGTAGTTAATTTTGGTAAAATGGACCAAACATTCATTTGTGGAAAGTCCTGCAGGACCTTTAATCCTGAACCACTGCTTTAATTGACTAGCTTGAGTAAATGGTTCTACGTTTTATATCAGTGCAGCCCCTTTAACAAACTAACTCTGTATGGTCTTTTAACATTGCAGATGAGCAAACATGAGTTTAGTGCCAAGTGCATGGATATTGTAGCATGGGTGATGGAGTCTACATCCACTGTGGTTGTTCCCGCCCTTGACCTCACCATGCAGGTAGAGCTCTCTGATTCGCCAAGCTCTTCTGGATCAGGAAGTAATGAGGCAGGAGAGGTGACCTCTCTTGGCCGCAGCGTCAGATTCAGCTGTAGTGGAGGACCCAGCAGGTGCACCAGCGCCAGAACCGCCTGCAGCACACGCACTCCCACGCCTTTCCCCTCCTCTCACAGGTACCTATCCCTATCCCCTCCTCTCACAGGTACCTAGCCCTATCCCCTCCTCCCACAGGTACCTAGCCCTATCCCCTCCTCTCACAGCTACCTAGCCCTATCCCCTCCTCTCACCGGTACCTAGCCCTATCCACGCCCCTCACAGGTACCTAGCCCTATCCCCGCCTCTCACAGGTACCTAGCCCTATCCATGCCTCTCACAGGTACCTAGCCTTATCCACATCTCTCACAGGTACCTAGCCCTATCACCTCCTCACACAGGTACCTAACCTTATCCACGCCTCTCACAGGTACCTAGCCTTATCCACGCCTCTCACAGGTACCTAGCCCTATCCATGCCTCTCACAGGTACCTAGCCCTATCCCCTCCTCTCAAAGTTACCTAGTCCTATCCTCTCCTCTCACAGGTACCTAGCCCTATCCATGTCTCTCACAGGTACCTAGCTCTATCCATGCCTCTCACAGGTACCTACCCCTATCCCCTCCTCTCACAGGTACCTAGCCCTATCCATGTCTCTCACAGGTACCTAGCCCTATCCATGCCTCTCACAGGTACCTACCCCTATCCCCTCCTCTCACAGGTACCTAGCCATATCCATGCCTCTCACAGGTACCTAGCCCTATCCCCTCCTCTCACAGGTACCTAGCCCTATCCATGCCTCTCACAGGTACCTAGCCCTATCCCCTCCTCTCACAGGTACCTAGCCCTATCCCCTCCTCTCACAGGTACCTAGCCCTATCCCCTCTACTCACAGGTACCTAGCCCTATCCACGCCTCTCAAAGGTACCTAGCCCTATCCCCTCCTCTCACAGGTAACTAGCCCAATCCACTCCTCTCACAGGTACCTAGCCCTATCCCCTCCTCTCACAGGTACCTACCCCTATCCACGCCTCTCACAGGTACCTAGCACTATCCTCTCCTCTCACAGGTACCTACCCCTATCCTCTCCTCTCACAGGTACCTAGCCCAATCCCTTCCTCTCACAGGTACCTACCCCTATCCCCTCCTCTCACAGGTACCTAGCCCTATCCCCTCCTCTCACAGATACCTAGCTCTATCCCCTCCTCTTTTTGCAGGTCTTTCCTGTTATAGGTACAAATATCCATTCCAGATCCACTTAGTGAGAAATACTACTTAGATACTACACAACCACTCTAAAAACTTTACTCTAAATGTTAATGTTTGGACTGAGTGTGGTTTGAGATGGTTCACAATGCTTCCTTTGAATAACAATAACAAGGTTGAGTTTGTGTCCCAAATTCTTGGATCATATTTTTTTATTTTGTTACCATGTACTATTAATTTATGTTGTGCATTCTGCAGGTGTTTGACCTCTTTGCTGAGTGAGGACAAAGAGCGATATGTCTCCTCACCTGAGGGTGGCGATAGAGAGATGAGACACAGACCACACTCAGCACCACTGAGATCTGTGTTTGGCATCTCTGAGGACTCTGTCTTCGACATGGTCCAGAGCGGCCAGTCGCAGGGTGACATCGTACCGCTGCCCAAACGGAGTAGACAGGAGAAATACAGACCTAGCAAAATGTCAACGGACGGCAAGTTTATGATGGGTATTGTCGAGTTGGTTATAAACCTTCTCAACTCCAGATTGGCTGAGCTAATGCGAAGTGTCAGTCAGGGAACTCTAGTTCTGCTGACTGGAAGTATCTCAGCAAGTCAACAGTTTGCCCAAGAGATGCTAAGCATGGCGACTTCTAAGATGTATTCACATGCCATAGAGCATATTGCGCTCAGCCGCAAGTCTCCCCTTGAGTTAGAGAGGGAGCTTGAGGCCATCTTGGGTCCTCTGGCTGGACAGGTCATAGTCATCATCATAGAGAGCATCATCAAGGCTAAAACCAACGGAGGAAATGAGGGGAGAGCGACCAGCCCCTTGACCTATTTTCTAACTGCCATTTCGGCAGAAATACAAAGCCTAGTGGTTCACAGATCGGCTAGCAGACCATCCACCAGACTGTCCAACAACGACCCACTGCTGAACATTTCCAAGTCAAAGGTCTTAAGATCAGTTCTGCTCAAAATGGCAGAGCTCTTTGGCCAAGGTCCAAGTGAAACCTGTCTAGTTCCACTAGTCCAGAGTCAGTCCAACAACTCCATTTGCGACTGGACTGTGAATGCAGGCACCATTCATTCAAGTACATTTCTGTCCGACAACAGAATGACAGAAGTGTCATCCGATGTTGTGGATCTTGTACTTGAGGTTTTTTGGATAACAGGATTTTTGGATAACAGGAACCCGTCAAGGCCACAGAGTGCCTGCTCCCACAACTCAGCTAGTGGAGCAATATATCTGAGAGCTCTTGCTGGGGACTTGGTCAGACAGGTGTCTGTCAAACTCAGTCCGTTTGTCTCTGAGAGTCAACTCTCCACCATGTCCATGACAGATCTGTCATCATCTTTTTCTGACTCCACCTTGAAGCAGTTGTGTTCTCGCTCTGCTGTTGCTCTGGCAACTGCCTGTCAAGCAATCAAAACAGAGCTCGAGAACCAGAGACCTACCAACCTGGTAGCCAGAGACCTACTATCGTCTCTGGTAGAGACCATTGAGGACATGGATATCTCTGACATCCTCCAGGGCCCGTCGGCCATTTTGGATGAGGCTGCTGTGATAAAGCACCCAGAGATGTCCACCTCGACAATATACAGATCTCTGCTTCTCGACTCATCTCTCGCCTCCTCTAAGATGGTCACTGAGAGCATTATCTTCAACAACCCATGCCCATCAGAGGAGAATGTGAGTATTCAGAAGGAGCTCCCTGCTGATAAAGTTAACATCCTCCATGGTCAACCAGTGGAGGAGTATATTGTCAAAGCTGAGCAATGCATCATTCAGGTCATTCAGGATGCAGCTGTGACATATACTGCTGCGCTGGATAGAACCGACTCTTGTGGGAAACTGTCGGAAATCCTATCTGTCCATGTTTCCTCAGAGAATATTGAGGAGGCATCCTCTGATCTCTTTGGTGGAATTATTTCCGACCTGCATGAGGTATCTGAGGTCAATAAGGCCTCCATGCGTACAAAATCAGGTCGCAAAATGTTTTGGGTGGAAGTGAGTTCAGGTTCCCAGATGATTTATACCAAAACCCTGGACAAACTAAGGAAGCTGTTCACCTCCCACCATCTCACTGAGGGAAAAAATGCTCCTGTGCAAATCGAGCTCTCTGCAACCTGACTACTTGTAACTGAGGCCACTGTGGATGAATCTCCTGTACAGAAGACAGACAGTAAGATCCCTTCTAAGTTCTCAGCCTCAGCCCACCAGCTCACCCTCGACACCTGCACTAAAGGGGTAATCAAACAGGTGATCTCGGTGCTGAGGGTGGACACTTCAAAGGAAGACTGCTCCGCTTCCGTTGGGGAGAGCACGTCAAATTCATCCTTCGACTTCAACCAGAAGTTGGACTCGATAATTTCGAAATTGGAGGACCTCACCATTTCGAGTGACGTGACGTCAGCCGAGATTGCCACACTCACACAATCTCTTAGTGCAGCCAGCAGAACCTCTAACATTTCCATCCAGAGCTTATACAGTGCTGAGTTCCGAGCTAAGGCCAAAAACATTGTGAGTGAGACCATTCTCAGAGCTGCTAGCAAAGCCAGCCATTCTTTGCTACAGAGCATGCCTAGCACCACCTTCTCACACCATGCGGTTTCTACAGCCGAAGATATAGTAAATATTATCATGCAAGACCTTGAAAGTGTATCCCAGTACACTGTGGATGACGCAGACTCCTTCCCACTAGGAGAGAAAAAGCTGGAGTCCCAGCTCAAACCCAGAGTTGTCTTTGACAACTTATTGGATGCTGCTCAAACCATGTACCACAGAGTAAAGGATAGACTGAACATCTTTTTCTCTTTTCCACCAGTGTCAGTCACCACAGCCAAATATGTGCTGGACTCCACCCCTGTGGAGACACTCAGACGCTCTAAGTCCGCTGACACTGCTCTTGTTGAGGACAGGAGCCGCCCTCCGTCTGTGAGAAGTGAGAAGCCTTTGTCAAAAGTCTGTTTGGCTAAAAGGTCTAAAGCCCTTGTGTCTTCGAGTGGCTCTTCAACAGACCACCATGTAATTGACACATGCAGTGAGGATTTCACTCTGCCCACCAGGAGTATGTCAGTTGTGAGCAACAACAGTTTGAAGAGAGCCTCTCCTCTCCACGGCAGTGGATTGAGTGAAAGTTGCAAACCTCTTGTGGCTCTAAAAGACGTAACAGTGGCAGTCAGCCAAGAAGGCTTTAGCAAAACTGCAAAGAAGACGCTCAGCTTGATCCTAAATGTGATCAAGTGTAGAGTGGCCAACTCTGAGAGTTCATCTGTTGGGCAGATTGCAAGTGAGGAGTGTCTGATAGCCACTAACATGTTAGACTCTGTACTGGAGAGCCTTGACCAGTTGCCTGACATGAGCGCTGCCGATGAGATCACAAGGACAGAATCCCATACCTCTATCGCAATGGACGAGACAGGTTCACGGTCAACGCTTGTGAGCCAACAAGAAATAAACATATCTGACACCAATATCATAGTGAAAACTATAATGGACACATTGAAGACGGACGACCCAGAGATGACTTCAGCAGAAGAACATCTGGATAGGCTCCTGTCAGTTGAAGCCCTTCAAGGTGCGTCTGGCAACCTGATTGCAAAGGTCCATGGTCTCATTCAGGAGATAACCATAAACCGCCAGCTTCAATCCATGGTTGGCCACAGAAGCCTCTCTCAACCAGCGCTGCCTAAACCAGCCCTAAGGAAGCTGTTAAAGGACGATGCCTCAGAGCTCATTTACAACTTTGCCCAGACTTCTGTTAGGAGACTCCTGGGGCAGTGTATGGGAAGGCCTATGCCACCATCGGCTGAAATGGTTTTGGATCAGGTCATCAAGTTGATGACAGACGTGGTGATGGACAGCCTGACTTATGTGTCCAAGTCTACAATGGAGGATGGTAAGTGAAAGTACCTATTTTCATCTGCATAGGACTTAATTGTAACATGTCTCAATACATTGCGTTTTATGATGTGAAATTCACTGGTTGTGTCCAAAATGGCACCTTCTTCCATATTTAGTGCACTACTTTTGACCAGACCCAATGGGCCCTGGTCAAAAGTAGTGCACTATAAAGTGAAGAGAATGCCATTTGGGATGCAGTGACTGACTTCAATGGCTGCGTCCTCTTCTCCCAGTTATTGTACACAGGTCGGTCACACTAGCGTGCTCTTCTCACTCAGACACCAGCAATGCCACAAGTGACATCACTCATGGTGTTGTAGCTGACCTTAATGCTACTGAGGAATTCCCTGCCAGGAGCCTTAGCCCGGCTGATGTAAAGGCTGACGGCATGGCCCGTCTTCCCTCTGCCAGAGGGGAAGAGACTAAGAAGAACAGGAAGTGGCGTTTCCTACCGAAAATGCATAAGTTTCCAAAGATCATGATTAAGGTAGGGTGCTCTGTGTTTTGAGATTACCTCTGTAAGGCAGGGCTGACATTTACCCTACAGATTCACTACACCCCTATTGTCTCTCAGCATTAGAACAAAACTGTTGTCATTGTCTTTAGGAGGTTGAGTGAGGACGCTGTAATGCAATCCTAATACACATGGGAGAGAGTCAATGGCTATGTCCCAAATGGCACCCTATTCCCTATATAGTGCACTACTTTTTACCAGAGCTCTCTGGGCCCTTTTCAAAAGTAGTGCCTTACGTAGCGAATAGGGTGCCTTTTGGGATGCACACTCTGTATTTTACACAGGCTCAGTTGTCCTGATGTGTTTTGTCAACAGCTGTTCAAGACAAAAGGGGAACCGAAGAGCCACCCTAAACAGGATGCGCTGCCTACCAAACGTCTCAGAGAGACTCATATTTCACAGGGTAAGTGATAAGCATCGATAATGTCATATTGATGTATCACCCTATGACAAGCTTGTTAAAACAGTGACAGCAGATACAGGCAGACCGACGGACAGACATGCAGACAGACAGACTGACAGGCAGACGGACGGGCAGACAGATAGACAGGCAGACAGGCAGACAGACAGACAGAAAGACAGGCAAACAGGCAGACAGGCAGACGGACAGGCAGGCAGACAGACAGACAGGCAGACGGACAGACAGGCAGACAGGCAGACGGACAGGCAGGCAGACAGACAGACAGGCAGACGGACAGACAGGCAGACGGACAGACAGACAGACGGACAGGCAGACAGACAGACGGACAGGCAGACAGACAGACAGACAGACAGACAGACAGACAGACAGACAGGCAGACAGACAGACAGACAGACAGACAGACAGACAGACAGGCAGACGGACAGACAGGCAGACGGACAGACAGGCAGGTGGACGGACAGACAGGCAGGCAGACGGACAGACAGGCAGACAGGCAGACAGGCAGACAGGCAGACGGACAGGCAGACGGACAGGCAGACGGACAGGCAGACGGACAGACACAAACACACACATTCATTTTCTGATTATGAAATGTTCTTATGACAGATGCTGAGTGTGAGGTTCCAGAGGTTCCATCCACTCCCCCTCCCAAGGAGGACCTGACAACCACACCGGCCCCTGCTCCCCAGGAGTCCCAGTCCCGTAAACGCCCACTCATAGTCAGGGTGTTACACGCTCTCTCCAGAGCCATCTCCAAACCATTCAGAGGAGCTTCTGGGAAGAAGAATTAGCCAAATGCCTGATTTTATTAATATGATATTTTAATCAGAGCCTTTATTTAATAAAACATTACTGCATTGATTTCTGTCTATAGTAGTCTTCATGTATGTGCAAGATAACGGTAAAGTACTTCAAACCACATAGTCAAAAGTATTCATAGTGAAGTACCGTTTATGATTATTGATTGTGGAAATACACATAATACAGAAAAGTTGTTGTCACATATAAAGACAGACATAAAGGAGAACTCCGTAGACCAGTCACATTCTCAAGCCATAACTAAATCCATGAATGGATCTCCTATAAGATGACAGGAGAACATTTGTAACACTTTCTATGAAGCCTATATCTATAATGCATACACTCAAGTCATTTACATTTTACATTTTAGTCATTTAGCAGAAGCTCTTATCCAGAGCGACTTACAGTTAGTGAGTGCATACATTTTTTTTTCATACTGTCATACACTCATAATGACTTAATTGAGTTAAGTGTTAAGTAAAGTGCAGTTATAAACACATAATGAGGGCTTATTATGTATTTCTTGCAATAAAAAAAGAAAAAATGCTACTAGTTTATTAAATATTCATGACTGCTATTGCACGGCTCATGTCCACACTTCTGTACAATAGGGGGCAGTAATGCACCATAACGTTGGATGCCAACTGCCTATAAACCCCACTGAAGAAGAAAAAGCTACTCATGTAATGCATGCTGGAAAGCAGACAAAAACTAATGATTTGCAAGAGATCTAAACACGATTTATAAGCTACTGAACAACAAGTCCAAGAAAGCATTGCTAACCGCGTTTGCACTTTGAACAGATTTCTCGACAATAATAATGGAAGATGTGACTGGGGCTCAGCTCATTGCAGAGGCACTAAAAGCTCAGGTGAAGTGTGTGCAATATATATAAAACAGTGTTATACTGTGTAACCGTGTTGCTAATAATATATTAGTCGCTGATCATGTCCTTGGCAGTGAGAATGTAGCACTACGAGTTGTGAAAGTGTGCCATAGGTCATTGCACTGGTATAGCTAACTATTAATATTGTTGTAGAAAAACATTTAGATGTTTATGTGGAATAGCATATGTTAACATAGTGAGTTTTTGTCCTGGGTCCGCCTGGGTCCTGCAGTCGGTGAAAAGCAATTGCACTGCCTGCATCTCAGAACTGCGGCCGCCTTGATCTCATGAGGTTATCGTTGCCCGCGTGTGCATGACGTCAGAGAAAGTCGGGATCAAGTCGGACACAAATCTAACCAGCATGCATTGGGCGGTGATCGCCGGTGATCGATTCTGCGCAGACCTGGCTCATCTCAAATGGGCCTCTTGTCTATGATCTGTCGGCATGGTTATACTGGCCTGTGGCCTTCTTGGAGGCCTTGATGATATCGGAGGGGGCTCCCATTTGAAGCAGGGCTCCAGATTGGCCATCTTTATGGTCATTATTGAGGACAGGGTGCCATCCAATGCTAGGCTGTTTCTTCTCTTGGTTTTGTTCAGTCCCACAACTGAAAACACCCTCTCAGCATCTGCGTTTGCATGGGGCAACACCAGGACAAGCTTGGCGACGGCAGCAAGCCTCTCGAATTCTTTGGCTCCTGTCACCTATGGAAAATGCACCAAAACCACAATGGAAAAACATACCTTGATTTTTGATTGATTAATACTGTGAGTATACTGTAGGTTGATCCATTAACAAAGTTCAGATAAAAACATGCATAATTTGCAACATGCATGACACATATATGCATGCAACAATTTTAAGCAACAGATGTAGCCAAGCCACACCTGCCAAAAGGAAAGACAAAAAAGGAAAAAAAAATTTTACCTTATGCTTCCGGGTTGCCATTTCAGCCCAGAAGCTTTCCATTTCAGTTTAGTCCTGCAGGGATATCATTGGCATGGTCTGATCATTTAGAAACTCCTCACCCAGAAGGTCATGCTCCTCTGGCCAATGGTATGGGAGGAGATGGGGAAACCTATTTATGAAAGTAGAGTTACAAGTTGTTACGTTTTAGGTACATAGTCATCAACCAGCAGCAGTTCATACACATCTTTGAGGAGAAGCCACATAAGAATATCTCATGTGCAGTTTAGGAGTGAACACACCTCATCATAAAACACAGGGTATTTTAGCTAAGATGATAGACAATAATTAGAGAAAAAAAACTAACCTTTCAACAAAGTACAGGACATCTTCGATGTCACTTTCAGCCCTCTGCCGTACATCTACAAATTGTGCGTGCTTGATCAGTGGCTCTTCCAGTGGCAGCTTCTTAAGTGCATAGTCCACAGCACTTGTCAGGAAACACAACACAGCTTCATGGAATGAATCCACCTGCTGTGGTGTGATGTCACCCTCGTCGAGTAATCTGTTAAGTTTAGCCCTGGTTGTGAACCCAATACAGCATATCGGTATAAGGTACAAGGCTAAATATCACATATCACAGTGTTTGATCATAATAATAGTCAAATACTAACCTGGTAAATGGTTTGCCTTTTCTTCAAAGGCAATTTCACAAGGCTCCCCATGGCACTGCAGAGCTGCTGGAACCATAAACTTGGAACATAGCTTGCGTACGAATTTCACCATCTATAACAGACATTTACAAAAATAGTTGGTGAAATCTGTTTCAGAGGATCCCAGCAGATATCAGCAAGATACACAGAATGGAAAAAAACTGCAAAATCCAATCCCACCTTATCATGTAACAAAAATATTGATGACTGCTCTCTCTGAAGCAGCAAGTTGAAAGAAGTGAAAGTTGGTACGGTGGCTTGGAAGAACAGCAGGTACACTTCTGTCATGGGGTCAGTGAACCCTCTCTGTCTGCACAAGTCTCTTGAACCTGGCCTGATTTTCATCTTGAATCAATCAATAAATAACACAAAACAAGAGGTTGTCATTAATACAAGTATGTGACTAACAATCCATGTAGTTGCTGCATAATGAAATTGAAAATTGATGACCATACTAGCAGATTTGTAGTAGCTGGCCAGAGGTTCATACAGCCTCAGGATCCTGGTCACACAACGTCAAGGCTTAGCCAAACTAGCAGGAGGACCTCCATGTACTCCGCTTCATGGAGCTCACAAAACTCTGTTTTAGACATTAAATCCATATCATATATTTTCTACAGCTCAGCATTTCAGTATTACATTAATAGTATCAAACATGCATACCTGACAGGTATCCTTTCCGATTTGTGCTACCCTTGAACCAGTAACCGATGTCCACTACCATATCCTCCAAATCAGAACCGGACACCTGCAATGCATAAATCAATCATAACACATTCAGTCAATGCACGTAATTAGGATACAAATAAAAAGTTACATGTAAAGATAAATCAGGCCTTAACTCACTTTATTAAAAAATCCCACTCCTGCAGCTTTGGCGGTGTTATGTGCCACATGACAAGGACAACCATGAATATAGGTGTTGGGATGCTTCTGGAGCACCCTAGAGGCAATGGAATTACGTGGTCCAATGTTCTCAGCTTCATTGTCAACTGAGAGACCAATGCAGTTCTCCCAAGGGATGCCATGCTCCTCTATGGTGGAGTTAATTTTGGTGAAGATCTCACTTGCTGTCCCACATCTCCTCCCACTTGTTGTGCACATATTTAAGAACTGGTGGACAACTTTGCTGCCCATGAAGACCCGGACAGTAAGCGGGTTCATCTTTTCCACTCCTACAATGACAAGTTAGAATCATACAGATGTTCATGTTATTAGATGTTTAAAAATACACAAAGCACATGTTTTGCAGATGAGAAAAATCTCAAATAGTTTGTGAAATACCAGTGTCATTCGACCCATCCGTAACAAGGGTATACAGGGGCTTTTTTCATCTCCTTCACAAGCTCCTGTGTGAATAGTGCAGTGCTTCATTGGTAATGCAGGATGACTTAGTCCTGGCACACCTGTACTCCTGCGCTGTCTTCGAATCTCCAACATTCTTTTAGGAGAGGCCCCAGGTGGTCCGCAAAGGCTAGGGGGACGTTGTGAACTACCAACCCAGCTGTCATTTTGACCTCAGCCCTTCTTGTCTGTAAGAAGTAAAAAATTATTAATCCTCCCAAAAGACCATAGTTTATTTAAAATAGACGCCTGCGATAATAGGGCACAGGTAAAAAACACATTCAGCAACTAAGATCTCAAATTAAGAAAACTGGACTGTACTACACTGAAATACAAACCACAAATTAGTCAAAACTATCAACCATGACTTTACCGTGATCAACTAGAACACAAAACTCTTGACTGAACCTTGACAGAATCATTACACATATCATACCTTAACCTCTTGTGCAGACATACCCCCAACAGATGGAACGGCCATTGCATATTGGGATATTGTGGCTGTGGACTGGAGAGCTCGTTGCTTATCTTGGTGGCCTTTTGCTTTTTATATGGCGCACTACATCTGTCACACCCTGGTGGCAACATGAGTTTTCAATACGGCAGACTGCACACCAGTAGTGCGTGTTGAGGCTCCCTCTGGTAATACATGGCCATGAAGAGGTCCACTCATTTTGGAAAATGGATCTATATGTTGCTGCTCCAGCCAGAGCACGACTCTTCTGGCCCTGCTGTTGGATTGGGGGGTCTCTTCTTTCTGTCCCTCTGTGTCTTCTTCCATCTGCCCTGTTGGTTGTTCTATTTGTCCTGTCTGTTGCTCCTCTGCATGGGCGTCAATCTGTCCTGTCTGTTGCTCCTCTGCTTGTTTGTCAGTCTGTCCTGTCTCCTGCTCTCTCTGTCCTTTGTGTTGCTCCTCTGTCTGTTGTCCTGTCGTTTCTATCAATCGTTCTGGCTGTTCTGTCAGTGTGTTTGTCTGTCTTTTCTCACTTGGCTGGTTCTTTAACTAAAATAAAAGGTTTGGCTTTTGTCCTGGCAAAGGTCTCTTACGGGACATCTTTGAAACCTTAAACAATTCAAATGGTCATGTTGGTTGAATAACTCTACTCTCAGTTACAGAAACATACCTACTTCTATTGCCACATTTCCTGTATTTATGTTCATTTCTTTGGAATACATCTTACCTGTTCGAAATCAGCTGAGTTTACATTCACCCACTAAATCATGTTCACACGCACAAACAAATAATTGATTTCAAGATTTAAAGTTGAAGAGAGTGAGTACTCAATTGGACGACATTTCATTGTTACATACCTAGTCTCAGCTCAGCTTCATATCAGACTTCTTGAGGTAGTGACCGTTTCTTCTCCTGTCGTCATTCGCGGCAATGGTATCTCTTCTTCTGTCGCTAACTTCGGGGTGCAACGCATATGGTTCAATGGAGCTATCAGTGGCTCACTGTATTAGCGAGGATCACTACACCGTTTCGACCACTTTGACCACCAATATGCAGCCTACAGTTTTTTAGAGAGACAATAGATTTGTGGGAGTCCTTCGTAATTAAAACACTAACCAGCCGTAACATACGCATTCGATTTCTATTGTCTGCCATTTTCTTTTAGCCTCTGATTACTTTTATCTCCTAATGAAGATTTGTGTTGGTGTACTGGTTTTCCTCAACAGCCACCCTCTTTGGATGTATTATTGTTGCCGGCTGTACAGCCAGAGCTTGTGTGCTCGCCCAGGGTTTCAATTTTAGTCTATTTTAGGATTAGGGTTATGTCATGAAACGTGGGCTACTAGGCCTACATTATAAATATGACACAATCAGCATTTCACTTTGGATATGAATAATCCAAATTATCAATCAGTTATCAAAACGCTCAGATATAACCACCAGGGCAGGAGGGCGAAGAGATGAGAAGAGTAGGCTATCTCAGCTGATTTATGCAGGAGATTTAAAATAATAATGTAAAACATATCTGTAGGCTTTTTAGTAACTATTTGAATGATGTTTTAGTCCAATGCATGTTGGTTGAACGCTTTGACACCTTGAACGTGAAAGTGAGTGGTTCAGTGAGTGTCTCCACCTAGAACATCACAGAGCTGATGAACGTTCTTTTTCAGAACCATGGCGAGCGCATTGTGACGCTGTCCCTTCTACTCCTACTCAGAGCCATAGATACAGTATTTTCTAAATGGTTATACTCCTACTGTTCTCTAAACAACGGTTTCATAGTTTACAATTGTATAAACTCCCAAATCATGCTCAAAATTCAATTTAATTGATGTCACTGTTGAGTGTTTTTTTAATCAGTTTGATAAACATGTTCATCCCATTGTGACATAGCCAACCATGACTTATGGAATACTTTGACATATTAATGGTCCCTATAAATCCCTGTAATTCTAAGAAAGAATTGTCAGATGGTTTTGAACTCAGTCAAAATCACTGCAGTATGTAGAGCGATAATGAGTAGGTCTATGTTCAGTCGTTTGTTGAAAGCGACCCCGCTGAGATTCCTCCGCAAGAGGTCGCTTCTGTGTGCAGCTGACCTGTTGTTTGCGACTGGTTCGGCAGTCTACTTTAATAATAATAATAATATACGCCATTTAGCAGACGCTTTCATCCAAAGCGACTTACAGTCATGCGTGCATACAGTTTTTGTGTGTATGGGTGGTCGGGGGTTCGAACCCACTACCTTGGCGTTACAAGCGCCGTGCTCTACCAGCTGAGCTACAGAGGACCACATATAGCAAATATTACGGTATCGGTGAGGATGCACTGGCCACCGTGGAGAGCGTGGACCGTGTTGTCACGGTTGAGGAGGGTAAGTTTACATATTTGACAATGTCTAAATAGTAATAGTCCCAAATGCCACCCAATACCCTATTTCTTATTTTGACCAGGACCCATAGTTCTATGGTTAAAAGGCGCTGGTCAAAAGTAGTGCACTAAATAGGGAATAGGGTGTCATTTAGGTAGCAATCATGGTGATGACATTTTTTACAGTGTAGCCCTAGATTAACAACAACAAACAAACTTGCTCCTTTGAAACCAAACCCTTGCTTTAGGTTTAATTGAACATGTTGGTACATTATGCAGACACATAAATACATTTGATGTCATTCAATATAAAACACAAGTAAATATATGATCAGCCTAACTACATGGACAGATGTCTGGTGTCTTGTAGCTAGTATTTCTTAAACTTAGAGAAAACAATCCTTTATTGTTTTTCATAAAGATAATGAGCCCACCCTGGACCAGGAGGACCCAGTCCTTGTTCAGGTAAGAATGCTGCAGCCCTATCAATAGCTTGGGTGCCAGTCTTTCCGCTCTCTTGCCAATTCCATCGTGGCAATATGATATTGGCATCACAATCCCATAAGGAGTGGACAGAGAGCTGAAACAGACTGGCACCCAGGCTATAACAATACTGCTTCATTAGCAGGATTGGTTCAATAACAATCTGTCATTCAAACTGTCATTTTACTGACTCATTAATTAATTCTGATTTTCTTCCTTAGTATGTGGTTGAGGAGGTTGGGCACCGGCCCTGTCTGGCTTTAATCCCTTGGTCTGGACCTCTGTGGGTTCCCAGCTCTGTAAGTCCATCCATTCTGATACTCTTTGGTCTTCTCTCTGGTCTTAAAACTGGTTTATGTACTTTAAACATAAACATGACGTTTTCTGAAGAACAATATGGAAATACATTTCTGGAAACATATTCCTATTTTTTTATAACTGCAGCCAACATATTACCTTACCCAAGCTGGGAGGATGCTGGTGAGAGAGCTGGCAGTGTTAAACACGCAGGTAACCATGCAGATTATTGGACAAAGCTCATCTGATCTAATAGGCAGGATTACCTTCAGTATCCACTACGGTAGTGAAATACTTTGATGTTCGTTCCCTCATTTTCTCACAGATATTCACAGTGGAGCAGCCCATTTTCATCTGTTTCACTCCTGCTAGGAGGATGGTATGGAATGAACTGTCCTCTCAAAATGAACAGGTAGCCATTCATATGCAGGTACCTCAGATGTTTCCTTAACCTTTCAACACAGACCTGTGTAGTGTCTCAGAATCTATCATGCAGTGGCCTCCTCTTGCGATCCTCCCTATTCCAGTCTGTCAGTCCTATAGGCTACCTGTCTATCATTCAAACTGACTCTTAATTGAATCCTGTCTTGTTCCTTAGTATGTGGATGAGGAGGTTGGGCACCGGTCCTGTCTGGCTTTAATCCCTTGGTCTGGACCCTTGTGTGTTCCTATCTTTGTGAGTCTATCCATTCTGATACTCTCTGGTCTTTAGAGGATATTAAAGATTAACATCAAGTCACTAGTTTTCTATAAAACCACATAATGAAAAAACATATTCCCTTGTCTTCATAGCCTGTCTTCTCCAAGGCCAAACCAGTCTACTACCTCACTCGTGCTGGGAGAATGCTGGTAACAGAGCTTGCAGTGTTAAACACACAGGTAACCAAACACATTATTAACCAAAGCTCATCTGATCTTATAGGGAGAATTTACTTTACCCTGTTCCCTTTTTTTTCACAGACTTCCAAATTGGTTATTGAGGAGCCTACCATTCACCTCACTGAAGCTGGGAGGCTAGTGCTTGACGAACTGTCAGCACCTTCAGATAGCCATTCACAGGTAGTCAATCACATTATTAGACAGTCATAGCTGATTAGTAATAGTACACATTACCATGTCCTCTATCTCCACAATTGTGTGTCTTATTAATCACAGAGCAATCTCTATAATTAGGGGATGTCTTTGTTTTTCAGCCAAATAGGGAAGACTCTGGTTTTCCCTATGAGAAGTTGCAGCTGGTTGGGAACTGGGGTTCGTTTCATTTCCATTACTGGAATATCCATTATGGACGAGTGCAGGTACTTCAGACATATTCTTAACATTTATGAACACACCTGTGTATTTGAACTCCCAATTGTCTCTGGGTTTTCTTTTGTATGTCTGTCCCTAATTGAAACCTAGGGGAAACTTGTCGTACGAACATCATGTGGGCTCTATATCACTGCCAGGGATTATACTCAGAACTGAAATCACCTGCCAAATGTTATAGACATCTACAGCTAACATATAGAGAGAGGTCTGGAGACTGAAGGAGTTTTTTCTTTATAGCAAAATGAAGAGGACATGCATCACCTGTGCATTGTGAGGGGAGTAGAGAAGCAGCTGTGGTGGAGCAGAGTCATCCAGGAAAAAATCCTGGACCCATGGGTGAGAGATTCTCAACTGGTCTTTCGTCTCAAATGCACCTGATTTGTGTCAAATGACGCACATGCTATAGGTCTACTTATATTTCCTGGATGAAATGTAATGTTTCTCTGTCTCTTTTAAAGGGTCTCGTCCAGGTGGTCCTCACCAACAAGAAGCTGACTGGTATTAAGGTACAGTCAGGCAATTTTTCACAGAAAAAAATGTAAAGTGGCAAATGTCCATTTACCTATTTGAATAAATACATGTAAAATGACATGAAAATGAAATTACACGTTCTAATCTCTTGCCTCATTTTTAGTTCCTTGGTAGAAGGATCCATGGACTCATGTCCTGCCTTGTCAAGAGGAGGTCTGAGTTCACCTATTATGAGGATGCCCAGGTACACCCCGTTGTTTCTCTGTGTTATGATTTATTTCAGTGTTTGGTTGAGGGGTTTTCAATATGGTGGTTTTCAGTGTTGGGCTGACAGTGTCACATGTTGTGTGTTAAACAGCAGGTGGATATCTCCACCACAGTGGAGGGGTACCAGGAGAGGGGGATGAGATGATGTCATATCAGTTCTCCACCTCTGACATCATCACCACCCCCTCATGAGCCGTCCTCTGGCTCCTCTCACCAGTTCCCCCAGAATTCTACGCCTCCCCCCTTTCCCTTCCGATTCCCCTCCCAGTCCCCCTCCACCTTACCACTCCACCCAGGACCAGGACCAGACCCCTGACAGCACTCCTCAGGTAAAACTCTTTCTACAGTCAATAATTCTTATTTCATTTGTACTTGTGTGTACAGGTGTGTGTCATTGTTTTGGTATCGATAGGTTTGTGTTGTCTGTCAAGGGTCAAGTTGTTAGGTCAAGATGAAAGTATTGTTATGATGTCACTGAATGTTTTGTCTGCTTCAGTTGATGTTGCAGGTGAAATGCAGTTTAGTAGAGTTTAAGTTAATGTGATGTCTGTTTTAGGAGTTTGAGGAGGAGTTTGTGGAGGAGCAAAATAATGCTGCAGATGTGCCCCAGTTGCGGTGGGTTCGCTTTCATGTGTTCATCTATAGTAAAAACCTTTGCTTTAGTTATACAGATGTAGGATCTTAATTTGAGACAGTTTGCTACAGCAGGAAAATAATCCTGCAGCAACAGGATACATTTTTCGTTAGGGCAAATCGAGTCTAAAATTTAAAAGTGGAAATTACAAACTTGAAAATTCCAAATACGCTACAAGTTTGCATTTCCTGCCATGCAGGAAAATTCTCAGCAACAAAAGAGTGATCAAATTAAGATCCTACATTGGTATGGTCTTTCTGAATCCTGCAGTTATAATATAGGCTAACATAAAATGATTTCTTAATTTCATGGCACTGATGTTTTAGCTTCTTAGGTTGAACATTTGTTATTGAACATTTCTATTTACAGGCGTTACTTTGAAAACCAAGGGACAACCAACTTCTCTCTGAGGCTGGCCGGTATCAGACGTGCTATGGAGGTGAGAAAATGTGAATTTAGCACTTTTTGTATTTCACTTCATGAACATTTCTGGACTATTTTTAAATGTACTGTCTTGTTCTCACAGGCTCTGACATCCTCTGACAGTACCTCCCTCAATTACCTCACCCACGCTGGGAGGATCGTGTTGAGTGGACTATCCGAGCTCAACCAGCAGGTAACCAATTACATAATTGTGCAACGTTCATCAGACCAGATATATAGTTCCCACTGGGCACAGATGTCATTTCAACGTCTCGTTTTGATTTACATTTGGTTGAGTTGTCAACTAATGTGAATTCAATGTGAAATCCCCCCCAAAATTAACGTAATTGGATTTAGGTTAAAAGACGAAATTCCCTTACGTTGATGACTTCTTTCAAATCCAATCAGTTTCCCACTTTGATTCAACATCATCACATTGACATTTTCTATTGATACAACATTGATTAAACCAGTTCTTGCACAGTGGGTTACCTTTGGCAACAGTGATTCATAGGGTTTAGTTGAGAAGTTTCAACGTCATACTAGCCAAACAATCGGAGGCCCTTTGAATTACAGACCTGAATCTTTGAGTTTATTATCTAAGTTTTAAGGAATTTTATGATTGTTTTGTTTTGAGGATGTGAGGCAGTTTCAGCAGGCCTACGACCTACTGGTGAACTTCATTAATGAGCCAGAAAACAGGGAGCGACTAGAGCAGGAGATGGCTCTCGTAGGAGTAGGTCTACATGCAAGCTTGAGCGTTAGCTGCAGGCACCGTCTTCTCATCTAACATCTACTCAATGAGACTTTCTAAAGTGCTTGTCAATGAAGATTATGTAATTATCCTATTTGTTTGACTTCAGATTGACCGCATCAACTTCGCAGATGTTTTTTATGAATTCGTTCTACTAAGCCTTCTAGAAGGAAAGACATCTCTTCCTATATCTGTAAGTGGCCCTAAGAATGGAACATCCTGTTGTTTATCTATGCTATACACACTGTTGTCATATCAGATCTGTAGACACTCACTCATGTCCCCTGTTCCTTCTCCAGAAGCCTGGTAGCTTCCTTTATCTGCTCCTGCAAGTCATAATGAGGATTGACCCTCCTGGAGGAGCCTGGACAGAGGCTGCTGAGAACTTCTACCTCCTCGTTAAGGTACATTTCTCTCTCTCTCTCTCTCTCTCTCTCTCTCTCTCTCTCTCTCTCTCTCTCTCTCTCTCTCTCTCTCTCTCTCTCTCTCTCTCTCTCTCTCTCATAGTTGATGATGTGTCTGTTGTCAACAGGGCCAGATGAAGGCATGGCTACAATCCATCTTCAACCTCAATGAGTCAATCTATGAAAGCCCAGAGAGGCTCTCGGGGGAGGTGATGGGGAATCTAGAAATACAGGTTGAGTTCCTGCTGTCCAGCCTGGATTAAGGTTCCCAAACTGAGCTGAGGGCCCCATCACAAAATAAAGTGTTTTGCATTTAAACATTATCTGTCAATCGTAAACAAATGTTGCATCATGTGTAGGGGAGAGTGGGGTAAGTTGAGCCATTTTTTACATTCAGCATTACTCTGTCAAGGGAAATATATTATTCTTTCAAAATATACAGTATCTGTCACGACTTCCTCCGAGGCTGCCCCTCTCCTTGTTCGGGCAGGCTTCGGCGTTTGTCGTCACCGGCCTTCTAGCCACTGCCGCTCCTCATCTCATCATTCCATTTGTTTTGTCTTGTTTATTACACACACCTGGTTCATATCACCTCATTAGTACCTGTATAAGTGTTCCCTCTGCCCCCTTGTCTTTGTGTGGGATTGTTTATTGTGGAGGAGAGAGAAGCTCGGTGGAGCTCCATGTATTTTTTATCGCTGGGAATATTCCCTGTGTGCCTTGTATTTTCCAGTGCCCCTGTTTTGCGCACTGGAGTGTTTTTACTAGGGGTGTAACGATCCATCTACTACATTGATGTATCGATTTATATTCCTATGATCCAACTACATCAAACTGTGCTCGGCGAGTTGGCCTTTTGGACAACATATATCGATCTAACATCGTTTTAAAATGTAATAAATCGATTGTATCGATACTAGGAAATAACCCATTGGATTTAAGCACGTCAGACTTTATATGGATGTTTTTTCTTAGCACTTTTAATGATAAAGGCTTTAAACATTACTCGATTCAGTCTGCCTATCCGTGACGTCATCGCGCCAGCAGCAGCGCAAAGGCGCCAAGACAACAAAGAATAGCATGGCGGATGACAGAGGATGGGCACGCCTGCCGGAACTTCCTGTTCCCCCACTACTACTGTGCAACGGTCCGTGCATTTCGGGATCCTTGGGACGGCCCTACCAGTGTTGCCAACTCATTTTCAGGGGAAGTTGCTAGAGGCAGGTCGATTTGTTGCTAAAAGTTGCTCAATAACGTTGTGATGTCTTTGCGTGATGAAGTCATTACGTAATAACGTAAAACTGCATCATTACATAGAATACACAATAACGTTAATCAAATTGACTGGCCATCTCGGTGACAAATATGATTTGACATTTGTTAGTTTAGATTTGTTTGTTTATTATCACATATTTGTATTCCTAAAAGTAATATAAACACATAACATTTATATGATCAGATATTTTTATTTATAAACACAACACATTGAATTATAAAAAAAAAAAAACACACCAACGTATACATAAGAAATGGTAGTGGATTGGATCAAATGAAGAAAGCGTAGAACACTATTGTAATCCTATTGTTTCTCACTGTGAGAGAACTGTGCAGAGGAAAGGGAGTGTTGTAGAATGTTAGCATCTCTTTACTTTACTGATCAGTGTTCACCTTGTCAGTTTTGCTGTGCTTAGATAGCTTCTACTGTAAAGATATTGAGATTACTTTGGATTTGCCCTTAGGGTTGAATATCCTCTTTGAGGCGTCTCACAATGGAGTCTGTTGGTTGACTGTGTGGTACTGCTTCCCTCTGAGTTTTCTGTGGGAATGATCTATTAGACACAACATACACAGTATACAAAACATTAAGGACACCTGCTCTTTCCATGACAGACTGACCAGGTGAACCCAGGTGAAAGCTATGATCCTTAATGATGTAGTTTTTGTTTATTTATGTCAGGTTTGACGTGTATGTGCGGAAAAACGGTCAAGCGAGGACACCGAGCACTGGCAGACGTACTTTACTAAACACCGTAATGAAAGTACAAAAACCAAAACCTCCAAACAGGGAGGGACAACACTAGCATACAACAGTACTGCCGACCTAACGGAGAACAATCACACACAACAAACAAATGAGTGACAGGGGGTTTTAAAGGGAATACAATCAACACTAATGGGACACAGGTGGAAACAATACAGACCAAACAAGACAAACACCGAAACATAGATCGGTAGCAGCTAGTACTCCGGGGACGATGAACGCCGAAGCCTGCCCGAGCAAGGACCAATGGTACGCTCCACCTTCAGGATCTCCTTGGTACTGCGACTTGATCTTGATCTTAGCCAAAAGGCCCGAGAAGCGATACCGCAATGCTTTCGGGAGGAAGGTGCCGTTCTCGGGCACGTCATATTCGATGACGTTTACACAAAACGTAGCTCTGTAAACTGTCCGCCAAATATCAAAGATAATGATTTAAAGAAAATCGTCTCATAGATTGGGAGTTGATCAACGTTGGGAATAACCACTTTTGACTCGGAAGTAACGTGTGGCGGAAATGACAGAAAGTGTTTATAAATTAAATCCAGATTAACAGCTAAATCGGAATAATAATATATGAAATACGTGTGGGGGAATCAATTTAGAGATAATAATATTGACATAACATTTGATCTTATATCACATATCTCTGGTAGCGTTGATGCCACAAGAGAACTGAAGCAATTGTCCACTTGGTGGCGCAAGTGTTCCACCGACTGTCGCGTTTTCCAAGCAGTCCTGTGTGGTCCATCCAACTACATTTGAATGTTGAACCACTTGACTTCAATACATCATCAACGCAAATAATATGAACAATAAAAATAGCCTGTCTTTATTAATAATACCGTATATGTAAGTTACTTAGTTGGTGTCTTGTGAATCAACTGGTATGCCAATAGGGTTTAATATTTACCCGGTGTTTTACAAATGTTCCATCCCGAGAATAAATCACTCTTCTCCCGGGTAACCCGGTATTTTCCGCCAAAACCTGAAGTGTCATTCAAAAGCATTATAACGCTTATAAATGTCTGGATTTGATTAGAGCTTTGATCAGCATGAAAATACAAACCTGATGCTACCTGAGCCTGATCAGACATATATTAAATGCATTTAATGAGCCCTACATTAACAACATTTAATGAGCCCAAGCCCCAAAAAAGGCCAAATGATTGTGTGGTTTCCCAATAGGTCCACCAGGTCCTCACTTACAATGACTGGAAAACATTGTTGCATTTAAACTTTGTATCACCAGTTAGTGTGATGAACGTGATAAAAATATATTTGCAATGGGAAGTAATAGCTGGTTTGTTAATTTCATTTTGGAAATGAAATGGTTGTGCTATTGTATTGTTCTGACTTCATGGGGCCTACTGGAGTGAATGGGCTGCTTATTCCGTAACATTATTTGATGCTGTGTGAGACTGCTGTCTCCTGGCTATCAGCCCTGTCTGTCTCTGTGTTTGACCAAAACTGGCTCTCCTTCAGCGCCATGGAGTGCACAGGTATTACGGTTGCTGTCCTTTCAGCACCACGATCCTTTCACATTTGATGTGACACTGTTGTTGTCTCTATTGGTGATAGTGTGATAGTGGCGCTGGCTACCATAAGCTGTGCAAACAGTGCATTATGTTCAAATCAAATTGTATTGGTCACATATACATATTTAGCAGATGCTATTGCAGGTGTAGCGAAATGCTTGTGTTTCTAGGGCCAACAGTGCAGTAGTATCTAACAATACACAACAATACACACAATACACTCAAATCTAAAAGTAAAAGAATGGATTGAAGAAATATATAAATATTAGGATGAGCAAGGTCGGTGTGGCATAAACTAAAATACAGTAGAATAGAATACAGTATATATATATGTGATGAGCAAAGCAAAAATATGTAAACATTATTAAAGTGACTAGTGTTTCATTATTAAAGTGGCCATTGATTCCAAGTCTATATATGTAGGGCAGTAGCCTCTAAGCTGCAGGGTTGCGTAACCGGGTGGAAGCCAGCTAGTGATGGCAGGTGAGTTACCGCCGCTCTGATATCCAAAGTTATTTCCGGCTGTATTGTAGCTGCCATACAGTGGGGTAAAAAAGTATTTAGTCAGCCACCAATTGTGCAAGTTCTCCCACTTAAAAAGATGAGAGGCCTGTAATTTTCATCATAGGTACACGTCAACTATGAAAGACAAAATGAGAAAAGAAAATCCAGAAAATCACATTGTAGGATTTTTAATGAATTTATTAGCAAATTATGGTGGAAAATAAGTGTTTGGTCATTAACAAAAGTTTCTCAATACTTTGTTATATACCCTTTGTTGGCAATGACACAGGTCAAACGTTTTCTGTAAGTCTTCACAAGGTTTTCACACACTGTTGCTGGTATTTTGGCCCATTCCTCCATGCAGATCTCCTCTAGAGCAGTGATGTTTTGGGGCTGTCGCTAGGCAACACAGACTTTCAACTCCCCTCCAAAGATTTTCTATGGGGTTGAGATCTGGAGACTGGCTAGGCCACTCCAGGACCTTGAAATGCTTCTTACGAAGCCACTCCTTCGTTGCCGGGGCTGTGTGTTTGGGATCATTGTCATGCTGAAAGACCCAGCCACGTTTCATCTTCAATGCCCTTGCTGATGGAAGGAGGTTTTCACTCAAAATCTCACGATACATGGCCCCATTCATTCTTTCCTTTACACAGATCAGTCGTCCTGGTCCTTTGCAGAAAAACAGCCCCAAAGCATGATGTTTCCACCCCCATGCTTCACAGTAGGTATGGTGTTCTTTGGATGGAACTCAGCATTCTTTGTCCTCCAAACACGACGAGTTGAGTTTTTACCAAAAAGTTATATTTTGGTTTCATCTGACCATATGACATTCTCCCAATCCTCTTCTGGATCATCCAAATGCACTCCAGCAAACTTCAGACGGGCCTGGACATGTACTGGCTTAAGCAGGGGACACGTCTGGCACTGCAGGATTTGAGTCCCTGGCGGCGTAGTGTGTTACTGATGGTAGGCTTTGTTACTTTGGTCCCAGCTCTCTACAGGTCATTCACTAGGTCCCCTGGTGTAGTTCAGGGATTTTTGCTCACCGTTCTTGTGATCATTTTGAGCCAGACATATTGCTTGTTTGTAGGTGACCAAATACTTATTTTCCACCATAATTTGCAAATAAATTCATTAAAAATCCTACAATGTGATTTTCTGGATTTCTTTTCCTCAATTTGTCTGTCATAGTTGACGTGTACCTATGATGAAAATGACAGGCCTCTCTCATATTTTTAAGTGGAAGAACTTGCACAATTGGTGGCTGACTAAATAATTTCCCCCACTGTAAGTCTTCTCTCCAGTGTGTAACCGTTGGTGTGTTTTTACGTTGCCAATCGGGAGAAACTCTTGCCATATTAAGAACAGAAGTAAGGATTCTCTCTGTGTGTGTTCTCTGATTACCTTTAGCTCAGCTGTTGTTTTAAAACATTTTCTACAGTCAGATCAGTGGTAAGGCTTCTCTCCTTTGTTTACCTTGGTGTCTTTTTAAATGGCCCATTTAAAAGAAAATCTTTCCACAGTCAGAGCAGGAAAACGGCTTCTATCCTGTGTGTGTTCTTTGATGAACTTTTAGCTGATATGATGTTGTGAAGCATTTTACACAGTCAGAGCAGGAGTAAGGCTTCTCTCCTGTGTGTTTTCTCTGATGAACTTTTAGCTGATATGATGTTGTGAAGCATTTTACACAGTCAGAGCAGGAGTAAGGCTTTTCTCCTGTATGTATACGTTCATGTTTTTTAAGTGGCCCATTTGAGGGAAACTCTTCCCACATTCAGAGCAGGAGTAAGGCTTCTCTCCTGTGTGTGTTCTCTGATGAACCTTTAGCTCAGTTGATGTTGTGAAGCATTTCACACAGTCAGAGCAGGAGTAAGGCTTCTCTCCTATGTGTATATGTTCATGTTGTTTTAAGTGGCCCAGTCGAGAGAAACTCTTCAAACATTCAGAGCAGGAGTAAGGCTTCTCTCCTGTGTGTGTTCTCTGATGAAGTTTTAGCTGATATGATGTTGTGAAGCATTTTCCACAGTCAGAGCAGGAGTAAGGCTTCTCTCCTGTGTGCACTCTCTGATGATGAATTGTCAGAGCCCCTGCTGTTGTGAAGCTCTTACCACAGGCAAAGCAGGAGTAAGACTTCTCTACTGTGTGTATACGTTCATGTGTTTTTAAGTTGCCCAGTCGAGAGAAACTCTTCCCACATTCAGAGCAGGAGTAAGGCTTCTCTCCTGTGTGTGTTCTCTGATGTATTTTAAGCTCAGTTGATGTTGTGAAGCATTTCACACAGTCAGAGCAGGAGTAAGGCTTCTCTCCTGTGTGTATACGTTTATGTTGTTTTAAGCTGCCCAGTTGAGAGAAACTTGCCCCACAGTCAGAGCAAGAGTAAGGCTTCTCTCCTGTGTGTGTTCTCTGATGAACTGTTAGCTTAGTTGATGTTCTGAAGCATTTCACACAGTCAGAGCAGGAGTAAGGCTTCTCTCCTGTATGTATACGTTCATGTTTTTCTAAGTGGCCCAGTCGAAAAACTCTTCCCACAGTCAGAGCAGGAGTAAGGCTTCTCTCCTGTGTGTGTTCTCTGATGAACTGTCAGAGCCTGTGATGTTGTGAAGCTCTTTCCCACAGTCAGAGCAGGAGTAAGGCTTTTCTCCTGTATGTATACGTTCATGTTGTTTTAAGGTGCCCAGTTGAGAGAAACTTGCCCCACAGTCAGAGCAGGAGTAAGGCTTCTCTCCTGTATGTATACTGTGATGCCACGAGAGGCTACCGCTTCCAGCGGGGTTGCCCAAGTAGTGCAAGGAGTCCAGGTTCAACCAAAACAAGGATTTTTATTAAAGGTCTTCGGCAACTAACAAAATTATAACACAAGTCTCTTCTTCCCCGAGGGCCACCTTCCTGACCGTGTCTCTCCCTTCCAAACACCACTCCAGCCTATCAGCCCCCTGATTGGTTTCAGCTGCGTGGGAAGATTGGCCACAGAGGGTTGGAGTTCCCGACCATACCAGCAGATGGAGCCATAGCTGTCTGGGTTTGCAGCCACCTCAGGGGGATGTAACGTCCCTCCAGGACACAGCCTCTCGTGACATCACACATCCCCTCTCGGGACCGACGTCCTCGCGGGGTAAAGGCAGTGAAGAAGGCATCACGCGGGAGAGGGCGTCCGCATTTCCGTGGTGCTTTGCCAGCCCTGTGGACAACCGAAAAGTTAAACGGTTGCAAGCTCAAAAACCATCTGGTTACTCTACTGTTTGATTCCCTTGTTCTTGGCCATCCACTGCAGAGGGGCGTGATCAGATACCACCATGAAACGTCGGCCCAGGAGATAGAACCGAAGGGACTCCAGGGCCCAGACTACAGCCAGACATTCCTTCTCCACCGTGAATAGTTCTTCTCTCTGGAAGTAACTTCCTGCTTAGGTAGAGAATGGGATGTTCTTCCCCGTCATGTGCCTGGGTGAGGACAGCACCCAGACCCACCTCCGAAGCATCCGCTTGGACCATGAATTCCTTCTTGAAGTCTGGTGCCACCAGGATCGGACTGGAGCAGAGTGCTCGCTTCAGGTTGCGGAAAGCCGCTCCGTCGCAGGGTTCCACTTCACCATTCGTGAGTGGCGTTTGGTCGTCAGCTCCGGCCAATGGTGCCGCTATGGTAGCAAAATCTGCAATAAAGCGGCCTATAGTAGCCAGCGAGGCCCAAAAATGACCTTACTTGCTTCTTGTTGATGGGCTGCCCAGTCCTGTATGGCCCGAGTTTGGCTTCCTGTGGTTTGACCAACCCCGCCCAATGGTGTACCCCAGGTAGTTTGTCTCACTGAAGGCCACCTTGCACTCTTCGGGTTTGCCGTGAGCCCTGCTTCCCCTGAGCGAATCCAGCACCGCTTGTACCCGGGGTAGGTGGCTGGCCCAATCCTGACTTTGTATAACCACATCATCCAAATAAGCCGCTGCGTACTCTTGTGGGGGCGCAAGGACTCGATCCATCAGGCGTTGGAACGTGGCAGGTGCCCCGTGGAGACCAAACGGAAGTCGGGTATACTGGTAGAGCCCCTCCGGGGTGGCAAAGGCTGTCTTCTCCTTAGACGCCGGGTCAAGGGCACCTGCCAGTAGCCTTTTGTGAGATCAAGAGTGGTTATGAAACGAGCATGCCCCAAGGAGTCTATTAAATCATCGACACGAGGCATTGGGTATGCATCAAATTCAGACACTTCATTCAACTTTCGATAGTCATTACAAAATCGTACTGCAACCGTCTGGCTTGGGAACTAGTACTATGGGACTTGCCCAGGCACTGTGGGACTCTTCGATTACTCCCAACTCCCGCATCTTCCTACCTCCTTCTGTATAACCACTTTACGAGCCTCTGGCACGCGGTACGGGCGCTGGTTTCCCTCGCCAGGCATGGTGCGGATCTCATGTTGGACCACTCTGTGTGACCGGGAAGGGAGGAGAAGACATCCTGGTTCTGCTCCACGAGTTCCAGGGCCATCTGTCGTTGATGTGGGGACAGATTTGGACCCAGCTGAACCTCTTCTCGCGCCGGTTCCTGGGTCTCTGTGGGGGTAGAGAGCTAAACAGCGCCTCTCTGGCGTGCCACTTCTTTAAAAGGTTAACATGATAAATCTGCTCAGTTTTCCTCTTATCTGGTTGCCTCACCTTGTAGTTTACTTCTCCCATGCGTTCAATGACCTCATATGGTCCTTGCCAGGTTGCCAGGAATTTGCACTCAACGGTTGGCACCAGGACCAGCACTCTGTCCCCCGGCTTAAACTCCCTGGGCTGAGCAGATCTGTTGTAGGAGGCTTGCTGTTGCCGCTGACTGGCCTCCATGTGTTCCCGCATCATGGGACAGATGGCCTTCATTCTCTCCCCTCATAGCCCCTACATGGTCGATCAGTGTCCGCTGTTGGCATGGCTGCTCCTCCCAGGCCTCCTTGGCGATGTCGAGCAGTCCTCTGGGTCTGTAGGAAAGCAAGAGCTCAAAGGGTGAAAAACCAGTAGAAGACTGAGGTACCTCTCTCACCGCAAACAATATGTATGGTAACAGCTGATCCCAGTTGCGCCCATCTTCCCCCTACCGCTTCCGCAGCATGGATTTTAGTGTTTTGTTAAAACGTTCGACTAGGCCATCTGTCTGGGGGTGGTAGACCGAGGTTCTCAGCTGTTTGATTTTCAGTAAAGCACAGAGTTCTTTCATCACCCTGGACATGAATGGAGTCCCTTGGTCCGTCAATATCTCTTTGGGATTCCCAGACTAGTTGAGAGACGGAACAGCTCCTTGGCGATTTGTCTGGATGTAGCCTTCCTCAGCGGAATGGCCTCCGGTACCGGGACGCATAGTCCAGAATGACCAGAATGTATTGATGTCCCCTGGCACTTTTCGTTAAGGGCCCGACTATGTCTAATCCAATCCCTCTCAAAAAGGAGTTTCGATAATGGGCAAGGGGAATGAGCGGGTTTCTATATGTGGGCTTTGGCGCAACCTGCTGACACTCAGGGCAACTACGGCAGTAGTTCTCATCTCTTTGTGTACTCCCTGGCCAAAAGAAACGTTGCATGATTCTTTCCTTAGTCTTCTACTCCCCAATGGGCCCCCCAGCGGGTGTGTGTGGGCTAGGTTGAGTACTGTGGCCCGATAGGGCTGTGGCACGAGGAGCTGTTCATGCACTTCCTCATTTTTCTTGACTATCTGATATACTAACCCCCGGTTTACTGCGAAATGGGGGTAAGTAGGGTTGTCTTATCACCTAACACTACACCTTCTAATACCTGCACATTTCTTAAGGCATTTGCAAGAGTAGGATCTTGTAATTAGCTCGTACCATACTGGCCTGTGAGAGGGGGAAGCTCTTCGGGTGCCTGGGACGTCTTCTTCACTGGAGAACGGAGCACTTTCCTGGGCTGCGTTCTCTTCTCCCGTATCCGGACCAGTCTCGGTGTGGTCTGGGCACCTGCCATCCCTATCAGAGCCCGGGCGGGAGTGAGTAACTCGGAGGATTGCACCGGAGCCTTCCCAGGATGAGTCTTGCCTCTCCGCTTTCCGAGGTACTCGGGTTATCCTCTCCTGAGACTCTCCCAGAGTGGGTAAAAGGCTGGGCAGTCTCGGCCCAATTAGGACAGGGACGGGGAGGGAATCAACCACCCCCGCCCCGTGTGTATGGTTCCCCGTGTGCTGGTCATTGTAAGTTCAGTAATGGGGTATTCTCTGGTGTCCCCATGGACACAGGAAACTGGGAGGACTTTCCCGGGGGTCAGACACGTTGGGCCCCACCAAATCTCCCACGCACCAGGGTGGCCCGGCTACCAGAATCCAGTAAGGCCTCCACATCATGGTGATTCACAGTTACCGGGCAGGTGGGGGGTCGATCTGGGCCGCCATCTACGACTCCCAAGAGCGAGGCAACCCGGTGTGTGGGTGCTGAGCTGGAGGACTCCGCAGTGGGCATAGGTTCATCGGCTGGTTTCCCACACTGCCAGGAGATATGTCCCATCTCCCCACACCGGTAACACTGTCGAGTTTCCCCTCCTGGTGTACTCTTCTTGGACCCGCCTGGTTTCTGGCTCCCCCTGAGCCGGGATAAGTCCTGACGTGGCTGGGTTCGAGACCTTGGGGGTCCTTGGACGGGTTCTTTTCATTTGTGGTGGGGCCGCACTCCTGGGGTCTTTTCGGGAAGCATTCAGCATCTCCGCTGTGCCTGGTACTTTTCCACAGCTTCCACGGTCAGATCAGCCGTGGTCAAGGCCTGTTGACTGATGAACCGTTTTGCCTCATAAGGCAGGGCGCGTAGGTAACGATCCACCACAACGGCCTCCCACCACCGCGCTGCTGTATTCCTCTGCGGATCCAGCCATTTCCTGCGATTCGGACAAGTTCATGCATCTGCGCCCGAGGAGGTTGGTCTGGTTGGAAGGTCCAACTGTGAAAGCGCTGGCCATACCAAACTTTGTGAGTCCATTCTAGCTGAGGATCTCAGACTTCAGGGGCATCATAGTCAGTAACCTGGTCAGGGCCCAGGTCCCAGACAGCATTCAGCGATTCCCCGGTTAGAAAGGGGGCTAACAGACCAACCCACTGTTGCTTGGGCCAGGCTTCCCTAGTGGCCGTGGCCTCAAATGCATGCAGGTATGCCTCAATGTCATCGGTAGCTCCCACCTTAGATATAAAGTCACTTGCCTTTATTGGGCGGGTATTTTGGACCACCCTCTGTCTCTGCAACTGCAATTCCTCTGCCTTCAGAAGGTTGGCTTTCTTTGCTCCTCCAAGAGAGCCACGTTTGCTTGCATCTGGGCTTGCTGGCCAGCCACAAGGGCTTTCAATATGTCCTCCATTTCAGTCGAGCGGGGAGCCTACGGCCAACTTGGAAAACTGGGTGATCAAACCTTCGGTATCCTCCTCTGACATGCACTATTAACGCTTGAGCGTGCCCGTATTCTCCACCACCTGTGATGCCACGAGAGGCTGCGCTTCCAGCGGGTTGCCCAAGTAGTGCAAGAGTCCAGGTTCAACCAAAACAAGGATTTTTATTAAAGGTCTTGGCAACTAACAAAATTATAACACAAGTCTCTTCTTCCCCGAGGCCACCTTCCTGACCGTGTCTCTCCCTTCCAAACACCACTCCAGCCTATCAGCCCCTGATTGGTTTCAGCTGCGTGGGAAGATTGGCCACAGAGGGTTGGAGTTCCCGACCATACCAGCAGATGGAGCCATAGCTGTCTGGGTTTGCAGCCACCTCAGGGGGATGTAACGTCCCTCCAGGACACAGCCTCTCGTGACATCACAATACGTTCATGTTTTTCTAAGTGGTCCAGTCGAGAGAAACTCTTTCCACAGTCAGAGCAGAAGTAAGGCTTCTCTCCTGTATGTATACGTTTATGAATTTTTAAGTTGCCCAGTAGAGAGAAACTCGTCCCACAGTCAGAGCAGGAGTAAGGCTTCTCTCCTGTGTGCACTCTCTGATGAACTGTCAGAGCCTGTGATGTTGTGAAGCTCTTCCCACAGTCAGTGCAGGAATACAGATTCTGTCCTGTGTGTATTTTTTAGGTGTATTTTTAGCTTTGATATAATTGGGAAAATCTCCTCACAATGTGGGCAGTGGTGAGACCTCTTAGCTCTGCGATCTTCCAGCTGTTGCTCTCTGGATGTAGAGGGTGTCTCAATGTCACCTGTGTGAACAGCATAAAAAAAAAGTCAATTGGTGTGATATGCACTGAGTGTACAAAACATTATGAACTCTTTCCATGACATAGAATGACCAGGTGAGAGCTATGATCCCTCATGGATGGCACTTGTTAAATCCACATCAGATCAGTGTCGATGAAGGGGAGGAGACAGATTAATGAAGGACTTTTAAGCCTTGAGACAATTGAGACATGGATTGTGTATGTGTGCCATTCAGAGGGTGAATGGTGTGTTTTAATCAAATCAAATACAAAAGCTGAAGAATATACGCACATTCAGGTAATCAAATCCACCATATGCACTGAGCTTATCTGACAGGTTGAAGCGCACTAAATAGTAAATAAATGATAAGCGTACCAGAGAGTCTGTTGGAACGTTTTATTGTTAAGCCTTTATTACAGCTAAGACTAAAAACAGTTGCATTGATCCCTGAATGCAATTTCCGAAATGGAATGGTTTATTTATTGTTTACGCTAATGAATCAAGAGTTGCTTTGTTATTTTAAAACCAAAAATGCTTGATTGCATTTCAATGGCTTGCATGCTGTGTGATGACATGAACAAATGACTGATTGATACAGTAGCCTATATACAGTGTGTAAGAGTATTCCAAGATAAATATACAACACAGGGAATTAACGATCAATGGAAACAGTTGTTTTTCAGTTCAACATCTGTTTAGTATCTATGTAGGGGTTCCAGCCCGGGACTCATAGCTACATGTGGCAAGTTAGCATTGGTCCAAATGGTCTATACATTGAGCCTGAAATGGGATACTTGGTATTTGGCCATTGGACCAATGTTATTGCAAGGAATTCTAATTGGTCAACCACAGGCAAGGCTTGGGTATAAACTACATCCTGTCTCTTTGTTCAGTGGGAAAACACTGAGGACAGGGAAGAATAAACATCTACAATCTACTTTCCAGCATAACAATGATTGGTTCTCTTTTAATAAATATATTTTTCTCCCCCTGATTTGCTTTGGGGTCTGTGTTATTGAAGAATAACATCAAATGCTAACAAGTGCATTCAGAAAGTATTCAGACCCCCTTGACTTTTTCCACATTTTGTTACGTTGCAGCCTTATTCTAAAAATTATTATTTATTTTTTTATAATCCTCAGCAATCTACACACCATACCCCATAATGACGAGGTGAAAACAGGTTTTTAGAAAATGTTACTATTATGTTACAAATAAAACAGAACTACCCTATTTACAGTATTCAGACCCTTTGCTATGAGACTCGAAATTGAGCTCAGGTGCAACCTGTTTCCATTCATCAACCTTGAGATGTTTCTACAACTTGATTGGAGTCAATCTGTGGTAAATTCTATTGATAGGACATGATTTGGAAAGGCACACACCTGTTTATATAAGGTCCCACAGTTGACAGTGCATGTCAGAGAACCAAGCCATGAGGTCGAAGGAGTTGTCCATAGAGCTCCGAGACAGGATTGTGTCACGGCACAGATCTGGGAAAGGGTACCAAAAAACATCTGCAGCATTGAAGGTCCCCAAGAACACAGTGGCCTCCATCATTCTTAAATGGAAGAAGTTTGGAACTACCAAGACTCTTCCTAGAGCTGGCCGCCCGCCCAAACTGAGCAATCGGGGAGAAGGGCCTTGGTCAGGGAGGTGGCCAAGAACCTGATGGTCACTGACAGAGCTCTAGAGATCCTCTGGAGATGGGAGAACCTTCCAGAAGGACAACAATCTCTGCAGCACTCCACCAATCAGGCCTTTATGGTAGAGTGGCCAGACGGAAGCCACTCTTCAGTAAAAGACACATGACTGCCCGCTTGGAGTTTGCCAAAAGGCACCTAAACACTCTCAGACCATGAGAAACAAGATTCTCTGGTCTGATGAAACCAAGATTGAACTCTTTGGCCTGAATGCCAAGCGCCCCGTCTGGAGGAAACCTGGCACCATCCCTATGGTAAAGCATGGTTGTGGCAGCATCATGCTGTGGGGATGTTTTTCAGCGTCAGGGACTGGTAGACTAGTTAGGATCGAGGCAAAGATTAACTGAGCATAGTACAGAGAGAGATCCTTGATGAAACCTGCTCCCGAGCACTCGGGACCTCAGACTGGGGCAAAGGTTCACCTTCCAACAGGACGACACTAAGCACACAGCCAAGACAACGCAGGAGTGGCTTCGGTACAAGTCTCTGAATGTCCTTGAGTGGCCCAGCCAGAGCCCGGACTTGAACCCAATTGAACATCTCTGGAGACCTGAAAATAGCTGTGCAGCGACGCGCCCCATCCAACCTGACAGAGTTTGAGAGGATCTGCAGAGAAGAATGGGAGAAACTCCCCAAATACAGGTGTGCCAAGCTTGTAGCGTCATACCCAAGAAGATTCAATGATGTAATCCCTGTCAAAGGTGCTTCAACAAAGTACTGAGTAAAGGGGTCTGAATACTTATGTAAATGTGATATTTAAATTTTTCTTATCTAGCTAAAATGTCTAAAAACCTGTTTTTGCTGTCATTATGGGGTACTGTGTGTAGATTGATGAGGGGGGAAAACAATTAAATCAATTTAGAATAAGGCTGTAACACAACAAAATATGGAAAAAGTAAAAGGAGTCTGAATACTTTCCGAAGGCACTGTATATGTTGGGGTCAATAAAGGGTGGATAGGAACTTGGTGCATGGAAAGTTACTGAGGGAGACAAGGGGAAGTGCAGAAATATTCTGTTCTTAAGGAGGGAGGCAAAGGGCAACAGTCTAGTTTCAGTTCCTGATAAGGCAGGCCAGTTGCGGAACTAGGGAGGAGCAAGGAATCCGGCTCGAGGTCATGTCAACAGATGAAGTGAGTAGAAACCTCTGGGAGGGGGCCAGAGGGGCCCACCACAACGACCCTCCTACTACAGTCCTATCTCACACGCATACACTCTCACGCCCACGAAGGTTCTAGCATCAGGCAGGGCCATGACTACACCAGTGAGAGGAACCTGACTAGCAACAGAGATGTATTGGCTGTCTAGATGTGTAAGGAGTTGACTCCGCCTAGTAGGAGGTTATAAACATATGTGCTTGTGTAATCATGCTTCGTCTTTGCAGCTGATTGAAACCTGTGGATGAATGAACTTGGATTGAGGTTTTCCTAGATGTCCGTTTGAGTTTTTACTCTGTTTGTTCAGAACCTAACAGAAAGCTTCATAATGAAAAATTATCTAACGAGGCGAAATTATGATCGCGATGTGCTTTATCTATTACCTAGCGAACAACTTGACTACAGGTATTTATTTTAAAAGTACTAATATTCAAAGGCCAAAAACGTCACTGAGCAGAATGCTAACAAAATGCTAACTAGTACTAAGGAATCATCATAGAGAAACGCTAACTAAATGCTAACGAGTGCATTGCAAACATTTTGTACAGTTTCTGACCTCAACAATACAAGCAACTCAAACACTTCTCACAGTTTGCTGCCCACACAAAACTAATATTAGCCAGCAAGGGTCTTGATCCAGGAGGGGATTCTCTGCTGTTAGCAAGGGGATGCTTGATTTTGGAAAGAAGCTAACCACTTAGCTAGGCAGCTAACTAACTACTAAATTAGCAAACCAAATGGGCAACTGCAGAGCATTTAGCACATTGTAAACTGTTACCTTAATAGTTATAAGATATCTAGCTGGCAAACATTTATTTGTGAATTCCATACTGTAATTAGATCCCCTGGCGCATGCTGCAGGACAGAGAGTGACTCACAAGGCTCGCCTCTTCTCGTTGACTGGGGACTCACCGTAAGCTACATAATAATGGGACGTAATGTTCTTTATCTCGTAACGTATTGCACAAGTTGACTGCAGGTATTTACTTAAAAAAGTAGCTACAAATATTCAAATTAATCAAGAAAAACTCAAGAAAACAGATTCAGCTGTATTGAGAAACCCATCCAGTGGCTTTTTTCCAAATAACCTCCTATACAGTATACCGCCAAGCCTAGTACATTTTACATTTACATTTTAGTCATTTAGCAGACGCTCTTATCCAGAGTGACTTACAGTTAGTGAATACATTATTATTATTATTTTAATTGAATTTTTTATACTGGCCCCGGTGGGAAATCGAACCCACAACCCTGGCGTTGCAAACGCCATGCTCTATCAACTGAGCTACATCCCTGCTGGCCATTCCCTCCCCTACCCTGGACGTCGCTGGGCCAATTGTGCACCGCCCATGAGTCTCCCGGTCACGGCCGGCTGCGACAGAGCCTGGATTCGAACCAGGATCTCTAGTGGCACAGTTAGCACTGCGGTGCAGTGCCTTAGACCACTGCGCCAGTTCTAATTACTGGCAGTTTTTCTACTTCACTTATTTAGTCTACTCTCTGAGCACTCCAGATAGCCCAGTTAATAAAACACATGCTGGCAATACTGGTATTTGGGTAATTTGGTATTGTATTAGGATCCCCATAAGCTGTCGCAAAAAGCAGCAGCTACTCTTCCTGGGGTCCACACAAAACATGAAACATTACATAAAAACATTTTAAAAGGCAACGTAGCCTACGTTTTTTTACTCCCTCAACCTCTCTGATCATTTTCATGATGTCCATCCGGTTTGCTTCTGTATGCCACATCTTTCAAACTGTTCTTTCACAAAAGTTCTTAACCTTTAACCTATATACTTATTAACTTAACTAGGTCTTTCCTTACAGCACTCGACCACACGACTGGACAATAATCAAGATAAGACAAATCTAGAGCCTGCAGAACTTGCTTTTGGAGTGTGGTGTCTAAAAAAGCAGAGCATCTATTACGGACAGACCTCTCCCCCATCTTTAAAACCATTGAATCTATATGTTTTGACCATGACAGTTTACAATCTAAGGTAATGCCAAGTAATTTAGTCTCCCTCAACTTGTTCAACAACCACACCATTCATTACCAGATTCAGCTGAGGTCTAGAACTTAGGAAATGATTTGTACCAAATACAGTGCTCTTAGTTTTAGATGTTCGGGGCCAGTTTATTACCGCCGCACCCATTACAAAACAGACTATACTGGTGTCATCCATGCAAGTCTCAGTACCATGAAATAACATCTACCTTCCCATTGAAACAGTTCATCATGAAACAGTTCTACTGCAACCTTTCATGCACAGTGGGAAGTTGGAACGAACCTGCTCTTACCTTGAGAAACAGATTTCCCAATCTTCTCCTCCTCTTCTTCATCTTTAATGTTGACATTCAGCTCCAGTGTTTGACTGCAGTCTTCCAGCTTCACTGATGCCATCTCTGGATCCTGCAGTAAACCGGGCTCCACTGTCACAATCAGGACCCAGTGACTGTAGGTTTGGACTCAGTGTGGAAGGAGAGAGGCAGGCTGGGTTTGTCCTCACTGTTGATGTTACCGGCCTCAGACTTAATCCTATTCGGCCTGTAGCAATAGAGAGAAATGGACAATGTTGTGGAGAATTGTCCTTATCCTCAGTAAAAACAAAGAACTTCCAGAGTTTTTGTAGAATCAAGATAGACTTTTTTACACAAGCAATAGAGCCGAGCTGGTCTGCAGAGCAACCGACTCTCCAACCCTCAGTTGTCAGCTTATAGGACGCGCCTTTTTAGCTGAATCCCTCCCTCATTAGTTTACTCCACCATTGTTTCCAATCTTAACATCTTGACCGCCCCGCTCACTTCCTTATTCTTTAATAGTGGCGCAATCTGGCTTCTCCTCATTCCATTCATTCAGTTTTAGGAGACAATAGTGGGAAACCAAACCTTATTATGTAAAAAATAACAGCCATTTCCTGGCTCTGTTTTAACCCTTCAATCCAATAGCAGGTCCATTTCCTGACTCTGTTTCCATTTTAATTATTTAATTGGCCATTTCCTCCATAGGCATAATCAAATAACGGAGTCATTTCCTGGCTTTGTTGGAGGCCTCTTCCTTTGCACCATACTTAGTTTGTCAGGTTTTCCATCCTTGTATGAGATAGAGTGGTTAACTATGATTAACAGTCTTGACAGTTCTGGAACTTTCTTTATCCTCAAAAAAATATATTATATTTATTCTTGTTCAATTACCTAATTTCAACAGATCAGGTAGCTAAGCATTGACAACAAAACATTAATTCACATTAGACAAGTGCACACAACGGAAGTGCACTTAACCTATAGAAGATTTCCTAAATTCACAGAAATGAATAAATGACTCAAAAACCATTTAGTACAATGTTAAAGTTTTGTTTTAGGCAGCACTATGAGCTATTAACCTTATCTTCACTGTATTCTTTTCACTCAACAACAAAACAAATATTTACGGACTGCCAGGGACACACTCCAACACTCAGACGTCATTTACAAACGCAGTATTTGTGTTTAGTGAGTCCGCCAGATCAGGGGCAGTAGGGGTGACAATGCGTGATATTGATAGGTGCGTGAATTGGACCATATTGCTGTCCTGCCTGAGCATTATAAATGTAACGAGTACTTTTGGGTGTCAGGGAAAATGTATGGGAGAAAAAAGTAAAACTTTTCTTTAGGAATGTAGTGGAGTAAAAGTTGCCAGAACATATAAATAGTAAAGTACAAATCCCCCCAAAACGACTTCAGTAGTACTTCAAAGCCTTTTTACTTTTACATTTCAGTCATTTAGCAGAAACTCTTATCCAGAGCGACTTACAGTTAGTGAGTGCATACATATTTTTTTAGTTTTACATACCCCCCGTGGGAATCGAACCCACAACCCTGATGTTGCAATACACCATGCTCTACCAACTGAGCTACATCCCTGCCGGCCATTCCCTCCCCTACCCTGGACGCACGCTGGGCCAATTGTGCGCCGCCCCATGGGTCTCCGGTCGCGGCCGCTACGACAGAGCCTTCGAACCAGGATCTCTAGTGGCACAGCTAGCACTGTGATGCAGTGCCTTACACCACTGCGCCACTCGGGAGGCCAAAACCCAATGAGAGAAACCAATTACGTTCTTGCCTAGCAACAGAGATGTATCAATGTTTAACCCTGGCTCTGTGTTTGTTGATTAACCATGTCCATCCCATAGTCCACTGAAAAATCCTCATCATATGGTTAAAACTAACAGAGCCATTTCCTGACTCTGTTTCATAGTTCCCTGAGCTATTACCTTGCTCTGTTTCAGGCCTCTTCTTCTCATGTTGTGATTAACTATTTAACCATACATTGTTAGCTTGTCATGATGTAATTTACTATGCTTCCTATGCTTAACTGGAAAATACCCATTCATTACATTCAGCTTCAAAACAGTAGTGCAACCGTGAAATTGTCTCTCTCTAATGCACCTGCACTGCTCCCCCATTCATAGACGCTAACTGCTTTAGTGCCTCTTGACGATAGTATCTTCTGACCGGGGAGTTTTGTTAAGAGCCTCAACATTAACACGCACGCTTGCGGTACGTTTTGGAAACTTTCATATCAGCTAAATATAATTTTCAAAACACAAAAAGGTTAAATTACTACACACCTTTATAGGGTTAGTGTTCCCACATGGTCCTATCTCCATGTTACAGCACTTGTTTACGGGAGACAGACGGAAGCCATAGGCCCTGTGCTAATTAGCTATCTAGCGTGCTCCCAACACCTGTGTGTAAGCTAACTGGGGAGGAAGTGTAGTTTGTCAACTGGAGGCACACACAGTGTATGGATCTGTGTAAAACTGCTACAGTAAGTGTATCTTTATTTGAAAGATTAGTTCTGGCTGACATGAAAGATAAGAGGCATATTAGCATACGTTTGTGAAAGCGATGATTATTGACATTTCTCAATGTTAAAACAGAGCATCGGAATGGTAGTTTACAAATGTGGACAAATGTAATGTCTGAAAACTCTATTATTATAATAATAATAATAATAATAATAATATGCCATTTAGCAGACGCTTTTATCCAAAGCGACTTACAGTCATGCGTGCATAAATTTTTTTGTGTATGGGTGGTCCCGGGGATCGAACCCACTACCTTGGCGTTTAAAGCGCCGTGCTCTACCAGTTGAGCTACAGAGGACCACTACATACGGAGAAGGGATTTTCAGAGCTACTGCACTGAAGTCTGTTAAAGGGCACATAGCAGCTATTTCTCAATGCTTGAAGCGCATATAATAGTAACTTAGAGCACCCCCAGAAAACATTCACAAATTACAAACTCATAAATCCATTTTTATAATACTGTAATATTGTTCTAAAAGTTGGGTTTGAGGTTCTCCAAATCAAATACTAAAACATATAATACAACTTGGTGCGCACCAGTTTACCATGGACTGTAGGCTACAGTAGACTCACCATTTACGATCTTGCTTTAGTGCCTTTCCGGCCGTCTTCGTGGTTATATGCGGGGAGCATAAATTGTAAGCTAATAAATTATTTTCCAAGTCAGAACCAGGCCAGAGGCCCGAGGAGGTGTGGTATATGGCCAATATACCACGGCTAAGGGCTGTTAGGCACGATGCAACGCCTGAGTCGCCTAATTGCTATTATAAACTGGTTACCAACATATGTAGAACAGTAAAAAATATATATATATATATATATATATATTGTCATACCTGTGGTGTACTTCTGATATACCACGGCTTTCAGCCAATCAGCATTCAGGGCTCGAACAAACCCGACCACCCAATGTATATTTACTACAGTAAAATAATATACTGCACCAACTACATACATATCTGATAGGGGCCATTATCTTCTACGTGGACATTAAACGAACATCAGAATGCACGACGCAATTTTAACAGCTCGTAAGATTATACATTTTTACACAAAACCAACAACATGTAAAACGAACACAGAAATCTCAAATTGATTCTTTATTAAATTACATTGACGAAATTATGTACATTCATTCAGACAAATCGCAAATCTCTAGCTATGTGACTTGTAAAATAGTTTTTATCACGTTCTTTCACTCACTCGGTTTGACACATAATAACTTTACCAAATGGGAGAATACCTTGACGTATTTATTACCTAGCATGTTATGACATGTTCTTTCGATATTAGAAAGTTTAAACGTGCTATTACATACCTGTAGTAATACATTTGAAACGGACACAAAGTTGTCGTCTTGACAGCACATGTCTGGCGCATTCTTTATTCAGAACAATGGGGCGCGCTAACCCGGAACTTCCTGTTCCCCCACTACCACAGTGCAACAACGACATCTATTGGACTGATGGACTAACTACATCCACTGTTCGGTTAGGAAACTGGAGAAAAAATAAATGTCCATTGTGGAAAAGGAGGACAAACTACATCACACAAAATAAAAATAAATAATAATAAAAATCACAGTCCAATCCAAATCACATCCCTACACAGGTTCAGGGGCCTTGGAGGGCGGAACATCTCCAGTCAGTATTCCCTGCAATCAGTGGAAACTCCTTAGAGGAGGAAGGGGAGGACCATACTCCTCAGTGAATTTCATACAAAAATAAAAATAGTGAAACATAAAAAAAGTGATCCTTTTAGATACAACTATAAAAAAAATGTTTACATTAATATTTCACCAAATAATTGATTAAAACACACTGTTTTGCAATGACAGCTAGCTTCCGTCCACCTCTGGGTACATTGACTTCAATACAAAACCTAGGAGGCTCATGGTCCTCACCCCCTTCCACAGACTTACACAGTAATTATGACAACTTCGCAGGACATCCTCTAACCTTTTGCAGCATGAACTGACATGTTGTCCACCAAATCAAAGGATCAGAGAATGAATCTAGTACTGAAAGCATAAGCTACAGCTAGCTAGCACTGCAGTGCATAAAATGTATTGAGTAGTTGACTCAAAGAGAGAGAAAGACAATAGTTTAACAGTTTTTAACAAATTAATTTCTTCAAAAAATGAAGGAGGAGCAAGAGAGAGAGATATTTTGTCATTTTTTTCAGTTTCACTTACTTAGCTAGCAAATGCAAATGATTAGTTTTGCCTACTCAAATACCCGGCTCAAACAGAGGGATGCTATATTAGCTAGCTGGCTATGACTATCCAACACTGGAACTCTTCCAAGTCAAGGTAAGCTTTTGCTTTTACTAATTTATTGCCACCGGGGCCCGCTGGGTATAACTGCTAAACTGCTTACTGACAGTACACTGTGCTGTATGATTGTAGCAGGTTTACTAACATGTTAGTTCTATTAGCTATGTTGACTAGGATGTTACTTTAGCTAATATGGTGACAACGATGTAGGCTGTTTGTAGCGGTTATGATATGATGGTTTGGCTTGGAAAGGTTTTTTGTGTTGTTCACAAATGAAGGAAAAATGTGAGAGGAGAGCATTTAGATGCAAGAAGGAATACAACAAACTGTTTGGCTATGAAAGTGTTCACGTGTGATCAGGGTGTATTCATTCCGCCAATTTGTTGAAAACGTTTCTTACAAAAACAACAAAACTAACTCTTAGTAACTTGAGGCTGATACGCAGGCACAACATACTGTTCATGGCTAACGATCCGGCAGGGAACGGATGTCAGGTCAGAGCTCATGAAGAGGTGATGATCAGGACCAGGTGTGCAGACAGCTGATGAGATGCAGGTGCGGGTAATCGAGAGATCTCCCGCCTAGCTTCATCGCCCGGCAACCAGACAGGGTGCGTTAAGGAACCTTCAGGAAACAGACTCCAAGACAGAAAACAGACAACTCAGGCAGAAACAGACTCAGGAAGCGGGATTCATGACATGTGAAGCTTGGTTATGTAAGATACGCTGTAAGAGCTGTCATCTCCAAACCACTGCAATGTAAGAATTTGACTGTGTTTCAAGTGTGTGCAGACGGACAGAGTATACTGAAGAACGGTGTGTAGAAGGACGACGGTGTTGTAATTGTGGTGGGGATGATGATCCTGAGTTCCTAGAGTGCCCTGTAAGGGTGAAGGAGATTGAGGGGGGCAAAGGTTAGAGGTCAATCGAATCTCCCTATTCGGAGGCGATTAAAATAATTGAGAAAACGAGTGATGCTAGGGAAGATATGGTAGTGGATACACCACAGCCTGTAGTAAATATTTGCTGCCAGACAAAACATACCCTGTGTGTTAAAAATGTTTATTTGTTTTTGCGTTCATTGCCACAGTTATAAATTGGACAGCACAAGTCTCAAAGACGTCTAAGAAACTGGACATGATTGTGGCTGCGGCAGAAACGTTTTTGGGACTGAAGACTTGCAAGGGGTCCCTTGAGCCTGTGTAGGAATCAGATCTGCCAACATTCTCTATTGCTTTATGCTACACTCGTTAATGCACATTCACCATTCCCTAAGTGAAGTAGCCTACCCTTCTTTCCATCCGCACCACTATAGACTAACAACTGAGGCAAATTCCTTTGGATCGCACTTCGACAAGTCATTGTGGATTATAGAGACTTTTCTGCCTGAACACTCACTCCCAGCTCACATCTGAACTATTTGAGTCACTAGTGTCCCTCCACTGGCTCTTACGACAGAGACCATTGAGAACCTGAACTTTCCTGAATAGACGTTGACCTTTGTTGATACCAGATAACATTACTTGAGCCACTGTCCTGTTTCTCCATTTATTTAGGTTGAAATGACAGTATCAAGCCTTATTGATTTGCCCATTATTGTTTGTTTTTGCTTTGATATGATTATACTCCTTTCCTTAGTTCTTTTGTTGCTTCATTGTGATTTAGTTTCATAATTTTTGGAGAGGTATTGCAGTTTATTATACTTGGCCCTACGGCGCAATCTGACAATCTCTCTCTTTCATTGAGTACAACACAACCCAGGAGAGGCCTGCTGCAAACACTGGATTGGATCCCTCAGAGTGTGCCTGCCGTGGGTTGACCATGGACCGTTCCTCAAGGACTTTTACATTTTTAATTTCTGATTGTCCAGTTGGGACTTTGTCATTGCTAAACAAAATTGTGAACACCCTTCTGTCAGTTTGGAACGTCTATGCACTCATTCATACAAACTCATACAAATGCAAGAACTGATATTCACTTATCTATGTTCCATTCTTCAATCTGGTCTTTGATATACAAAGTGTACAAAACATTAGGAACACCTTCCTAATATTGCATTGCACCCCCTTTTGCCCTCAGAACAGCCTCAATTCGTTGGGGCATGGACTCTACAAGGTGTCGAAAGCGTTCCACAGGGATGCTGGCCCATTGTTGACTCCAATGCTTCCCACAGTTGTATCAAGTTGGCTGGATGTCCTTTGGGTGGTGGACCATTCTTGATACACACAGGAAACTGTTGAGCGTCAACCCAGCAGCGGTGCAGTTCTTGACACACTCAAATCCGGTGCGCCTGGCACCTACTGCCATACCCAGTTCAAAGGCACTTAAATATTTTCTTGCCGGTTCACCCTCTGAATGGCACACATACACAACCCATGTCTCAATTGTCTCAAGGCTTAAAAATCCTTATTTAACCTGTCTCTTCCCCTTCATCTACACTGATATAAAGTGGATTTAACAGGTAACATCAATAAGGCATCATAGCATTCACCTGGTCAGTCTGTCATGGAAAGAGCAGCTGTTCCTAATGTTTTGTACATTCAGTGTATATTTTAGTCGACGCAAGTGATATATAATATAATATATAATATAATAATAATATAATATAATAATAATAATTATTATTATTTATTATATATATATATATATATATATATTTTTTTTAATATACATTAATAAAAGTGTTATTCACCCTGGACATGAGACATGAATTTTTACTTTTGAATCATAAGCTCTAAGTGTTGTCTGGGAACAGGCGGAAGAACACGTTTTTATTTAAGTCTGGGAGAGTTTTCGAGGGAGAGAACATGAGTTCTGAAGTACAGTAAACCCAACCAGGGACCCTGAATTATCTGCTATATCACACAGACAGCACTAGTGAAGGCCTTGATTATCTGCTATATCACACAGACAGCACTAGTGAAGGCCTTGATTATCTGCTCTATCACACAGACAGCACTAGTGAAGACCTTGATTATCTGCTATATCACACAGACAGCACTAGTGAAGGCCTTGATTATCTGCTATATCACACAGACAGCACTAGTGAAGACCTTGATTATCTGCTATATCACACAGACAGCACTAGTGAAGACCTTGATTATCTGCTATATCACACAGACAGCACTAGTGAAGGCCTTGATTATCTGCTATATCACACAGACAGCACTAGTGAAGACCTTGATTATCTGCTATATCACACAGACAGCACTAGTGAAGACCTTGATTATCTGCTATATCACACAGACAGCACTAGTGAAGGCCTTGATTATCTGCTATATCACACAGACAGCACTAGTGAAGACCTTGATTATCTGCTATATCACACAGACAGCACTAGTGACATTGCATCAGTATCCTATTACAAATGGAGCCTACTTCTCTGTGCTCTGGAGAGATGGCAGGTAATTGGTCAGAAGGCTCTGGAGGTCCTTGGAATTTTCTGTCTCTAGCACCTGGAGAGGAATGGATAGAAGTACTGAGTGTGCTTGAAAGAAAGCAAGAGAGTTAACCTGTAATAAGTATTACATTGTTGATTATTGAGGACTTTTCATGTCAGGGTTATGGTATGGGCAGGCATAAGCTACAGAGAAGGAACAAAATTGCATTTTCTTAATGGCAAATTTAATGCACAGAGATACCATGACTAGATCCTGAGGCCCATTGTCCTGCCGACATCACGTCATGTTTCAGCATGATAATGCATGGCCCAATGTCGCAAGGATCTGTACACAATTCCAGGAAGCTGAAAATGTCCCAGTTCTTCCATGTCCTGCATACTCACAAGACATGTCAACCATTGAGCATGTTTGGGAGGGCTGGATCGACGTGTACCACAGCTTGTTCCAGTTCCCACCAATATATAACAACTTCGCACAACTACTGAAGAGGAATGGGACAACATTCCACAGGCCACAATCAACAGATTGATCAACTCTATGCAAAGTAGAAGTGTCCCGGAGGAGGAGGAGGCAGCGGCAGATACCCCGTTCTCATGTAATGGGGTAGGGCCCAGTGATGCCAACTTAGCTAGCTATTTTGTTGCCAGATTTAGCAACTTTTCAGACTACCCTGGCAACTTTTTTTTTCAAACAGCACCTAGCAACAAATGTAGCTACTTTTAAAAAACTTATTTGGAACTTTTAGCAACTTTTGAAAAGTGACTCAAAGACTAAAATGCAAACATTTTACCTCTAAATGACACTAAAACGATTTTATCTGTCACACACTCAGTCACAACACACATGGCTGGCTGCAAAAGTGCATTGTGAGTGACGTCAGCAGCAGGCGCTCAGCTCGTGCACAGGCAGCAGCAGGCCAGCCAAGCAGCACAACAACCTGGAGAGAGCTGGAGAGAGATGCCTAGCGCACACATCATTATTTGAGTTAAGTTGCTTGTTCAATAAGATAGCATATATACCTTGTTATTAGCTTGTACCTATAATTGTTGATCAGTTAGGTAGCATGTTTACTAACTACCAATACACTACTAGTTAATAAGAATATAAATCAAATGTAATTGTTCAATAATGTGTAATGTGTAATTGTTTAATAATTCAATGTGTTGTGTTTATAAATAAAAATATCTGATCATATAAATGTTATGTGTTTATATTACTTTTACAAATACAAATATGTGATAATAAACAAACAAATCTAAACTAACAAATGTCAAATCATATTTGTCACCGAGATGGCCAGTCAATTTGATTAACGTTATTGTGTATTCTATGTAATGATGCAGTTTTACGTTATTACGTAATGACTTCATCACGCAAAGACATCACAATTATTGAGCAACTTTTAGTAACAAATCGACCTGCCTCTAGCAACTTCTGCTGAAAATGAGTTGGCAACACTGGTGGGGCCGTCCCAAGGATCCCGAAATGCACGGACCGTTGCACAGTAGTAGTGGGGAAACAGGAATTTCCGGCAGGCGCGCCCATCCCACGTTCTTCACAATAAAGAAAGCGCCAGAACTGTGCAGTCAAGAAGATAACCTTTGTGTCCGTTTCATTGTATTACTACAGGTATGTAATAGCACGTTTAAACTTTCTAATGTCGAAAGAACATGTCATACCATGTTTGGTAACACATCCGTTAAGGTATTATCACGTTTGGTAAAGGTTTGATGTGTTATTTTTGTGTCAAACCGAGTAAGTGAAAGAACGTGATAAAAACTATTTTACAAGTCACATAGCTAGAGATTTAGGGTTTGTCTGAGTGAATGTACATAATTTTCTAATTTTAGTTTATTAAATAATCAATTTATTTGAGATTACTGAGTTCGTTTAGCAAATTATTACTTTTGTGTAAAATTCCCATGCTGGTAAAATGGCGGCTACTCTCGGTCAGCGTCGACGGACTTAAGTGAGGACAGTGCGGGTGCATCAGAGAGACAATTTCACGGTCGCACTACTGTTTTGAAGCTGAATGTAATGATTATCAGTTTTCTACATGTGTACTAATATTCAGACACATTCACTAGTTTCTGTCTTTATCAATAAATGTTGCTATGGTGTGAACAGGAAATACAATTGTTTTTTGATTGAAGTAATACAGTGAAGACAAGGTTATTCAGGAAATTAGCACACAGTGCTGTCTAAAACAAACTGTAACCTTGTACTAAATGGATTTTGAGTCATGTATGCATTTATCTACTATAGGTTAGGTATTAGCTCAAAAGTTTTGTGGAGCTCCTGCTCCTTAATATAAACGGTACCGACACCCAAAATGAGAATTGGCACCTATTTCAGTCCAAGTACAGCACTGAATTAGATAATTGAACAAGGAAAAAAATATTTTTAGAGAATAAAGATATTGCCAGAACTGTCAACACTAACTTTTGTGTCTGTGCTCTCTATATTACTACTAGCAGATTCAGATAAGTCCAAACATACAGTCACTGGGTCCTGATTGTGACAGTGGAGCCCAGTTTGCATCGCAATATCCAGAGATGGCATCAGTGAAGCTGGAAGATTGCAGTCAAACACTGGAGCTTAATGTCAACATTAAAGATGAAGAAGAGGAGGAGAAGATTGGGAAATCTGTTTCTCAGGGTAAGAGCAGATTCTATCCAATTAAGTTTGTTGGACATGATTTGGAAAGGCACACACCTGTCTATATACAGTGCATTCGGAAAGTATTCAGACCCCTTGACTTTTTTGAGATTTTGTTACGTTACAGCCTTATTGTAAAATAGATTAAATTGTTTTTTTCCCTCATCAATCTACTCACAATTCCCCATAATGATAAAGCCAAAACTGTTTTTTGTTCAATTGTTGCAAAAATAACATCTGAACGATCACATTTACAAAATGTCTTTCTACTCTGCGAGTGTCTAAACCAGGGTTCTTCAATTCCGGTCCTGGAGGGCCGAAACACCTCTGTTTTTCATCCTCTCCTTCTAATCAGGGGCTAATTCAGACCTTGGACACCAGGTGAGTCCAATTAACTACCAAGTAGAAATAAAAAACAGAAGTGTTTCGACCCTCCAGGACCGGAATTGAAGAACTCTGGTCTAAACCATGATCACCTTGATCTCATTCATCTCAGTCTCATTGCAAAGGGTGTTTATTATAATACTTATGTAAACAATATATTTTTGTAGTTTTTAATACATTTGCAAAAATGTCTAAGAACTTCTTTTCACTTTTTCATTATGGGGTATTGTGTGTAGATTGATGAGGAATTGTTTTATTTAATTCATTTCAGAAGAAGGCTGTAACGTAACAAATTGTGGAAAAAATCAAGGGGTCTGAGTACTTTCCTAATGCACTGTACATATCCAAAAGTGGACCTAGAAGTTTGTCCTTAAATATCTATTGGGAGCCCATCTGGACCTTCCGCTTTACCTCCCTTCATATCGAAAATAGCATCAGATATTTCAACACCATCCAATTCCTTTTCCAGATCCAATTTAGTGTCTTCTGAAGTAGAGGGAAAATCAAGACCTGACTAGTTCAGTTCTCAGGAGATTCAGAGTTGTAAAGTGTGTTGTAGTAGGAAGCAAATGTTTGGTTCATTTCTACAGGATCCATTGATAATTGTCCTTGTAAATTATGAATTGCATTAAAGGCTGAATTTTACTTCTTAATGTGCCAGGCCAGCAATTTACCAGGTTTTTCACCTTGATCATATGACTGTTTCAGCCTAGTTAAGCTGTTTTCAGCCTTAGAGGTGGGAAGTTCTTCATGCTGAGCTTTAAGACCAAATCATTCCTTGTTTACTTCGACTGAGTTATCCAAAAAAGCTTCTCTCCAATTCTCTGATTTTGCTGTCCATCGTTCTCATTTTCGGATTTATTTGATTTTAAACTGGTAAAACGTATAATTTGCCCCCAAATATGTGCTTTGAAAGCCTCCCACCTGGTACTCGCTGACGTTTGGTCAGTGTTCAATGTCAAATAAACATCTATATGCACTCCAACGTAATGTAAGAAGTCTGGGTCCTGTAACCATCTGGGATGCAAACGCCTTCTAGAGGATCCTTTTACTAGTTTTGTATCCCTATAGAATAATCACACAAGGGAATGGTCATTCAAAACAATAGTATCATATCCACTTCCTGCTACATTGGGAAGCAAGAAGCTAAAAAGTAGTCTACATGAGAATATTATTAAAATGTTGACGAGTAACATGAATACTCCCTTTTACTCGGGTTCTGAGTCCTCCAAGGTTCACATAGATTTAAGTCCTTAATGAAATGCTGTAATTTCTTTCTACTCTGCGAGTGGGAAGTGTCTAAACCATAGGAGCGATCTAGATGAGGATCAAGAGTGCAATTAAAGTCCCCTGCCATTAGGACTTTACCAGGAATGGAGGCTATCAATGGAAAATACATTCTCAAAGAATTTGGGATTATCATCATTAGGACCATAAACATTAACCAGATTAATATGCTCATTCAAAAGAGTTCCCTGTATCAAAATGTATCTACCAGCTGTATCAGTTATAATAGTATCCACTTGAAACGGAACAGATTAGTGAATTAAAACCATAACACCATGAGAATGAGAGGAGAAACAGGATGCTACTACTTGCCCTTGCCATCTCCTGCATACTTTAAGTAGCTCATCCTTCAACAAGTGAGTTTCTTGTAGGAACACAATAGATGAATGAAGTTGTTTAAGCCTAGTAATAACCTGTTTTAAGCTTGGATAGTTTACAAACTCCACAGACATTCCACAAAGTACATTTAAGTTTAGCATTTGAAGTCATTTAACCAAAGATGTAAACATGGAATAAGCTATAGCATAAAGGCATATCTAAAATCAGTTTAGTAACCACAAGGACCGCAGGAATATTTTGTAGTGAGGAAAATATGTAAAGATCTGTTGAAACAAACAGATATTTCCTAACAGTAAAACACTGAACTCCATTCCACTGTCTCCCTAACCGAGACAACCAACGCTTCCTCTCCCACCTCCCCCTAATCGTAGAGTGTAGCTTGGTGGACGACTGATCCATTAAAGAGAGCAGTCTAACCTAAGTGACGCTAAACAAAACAAAGTGTCTCCTGCCTTCTCTCGGCCATTACTTCTCACAATCAAAACAAAAGGCCTCTCTAGCAAGATGATATGTGAAATATCACGTAGTATTTGTTTGAAAAGTAGTAAAGAATAGCTCCACCTAAAACAGTAACGCTAGTTAGTGAAGCCTGAGACTAACGTTAACGTTACAGTATGGACCGTCCAAAATAGTGGTAGGTGATCCACAACACAGGGTCTGCTGCTAGTAGCTACCAAGTAACAATATGGCCCATACGTATAGCGTTAATGTAGTATACCATGATACGTTTATAAACCAGAAAAAGTATCAAAGATCAGAAATGAACAGCCTACGTGAGAAAAAGAGATATCATTGAATATGTGCTACGTTACCCAAAGGCCCTTTGCACATGATGTTAGGCCTGCACCTGTGTGTCAATCATTTTAGTCCAAGGATATGATCAAAAGGCCTCCATCATTCTTAAATGGAAGAAGTTTGGAACCACCAATACTTTTTCTAGATCTGGCCGCCCGGACAAACTAAGCAATCCGGAGAGAAGGGCCTTGGTCAGGGAGGTCACCAAGAAGCCGGTGGTCACTCTGACAGAGCTCCAGAGTTCCTCTGGAGATGGGAGAAACTTCCAGAAGGGCAGCCATCTCTGCAGCACTCCACCAATCAGGCCTTTATGGTAGAGTGGCCAGACGGAAGCCACTCCTCATGAAAAGGCACATGACTGCCCGCTGGGAGTTTGCCAAAAGACACCTAAAGGACTCTCAGACCATGAGAAACAAGATTCTCTGGTCTGATGAAACCAAAATGGAACTCTTTGGCCTGAATGCCAAGCGTCACGTCTGGAGGAATCCTGGCACCATCCCAACGGTGAAGCATGGTGGTGGCAGCATCATGCTGTGGGGATGTTTTTCAGTGGCAGGGACTGGGAGACTAGTCAGGATCGAGGGAAAGATGAACGGAGCAAAGTACAGAGAGAACTGAAAATAGCTGTGCGGCGACACTACCCATCTTACCTGACAAGCTTGAGAGGATCTGCAGAGAAACTCCCCAAATACAGGTATGCCAAGCTTGTAGCGTCATACCCAAGAAGACTCGAGGCTGTAATCACTGCCAAAGGAGCTTCAACAAAGTACTGAGTAAAGTCTGAATACAGTTTTTATTTATTTATTATTTTTGCAAAAATGGTGTCATAACACCTAGCGGTCAAACAGGGAAATGGTTCCAATCATTTTTCCTTTTTATTCATTTTAGAATCACTTAAAATAATGGCTGTGTTTCGTGTAGGCTTACCCTGGTATGACTTTTAGCAATATTCGGCTCTATTTCCTCTCATATTATAAAACTCTAATTATCATCAAAGGAGACATCATGCAAAACAACAAATCACTGCAAGCTCCTGCACGTCATCTCTAGCTGTAACCTTTGATAACAGGTATTGTGTCAATTTAAAACGAATTAACTGTGGTGGCAGGTGCAGTGATGAACGCCGAGAAGGAGCTGAGTGTAGAGAGAAGCAGTGTGTTGAGGGAGGTTATCGTCTAGTGTAAAAAGAGGGATACGTCCTCCAGTAGCTCAGAGATGGAACCTGGCGAGAGTGAGGATGAATTACCTGCGGTGAGGAACTCCGAGTTCGGGCCTCGTTCCGAGGATGATAAGGATGATTCTGGCCCAGTGGGAGTGACATTTGTAGAGAGAATGGATACATATGTGGTGTCAGGTTAGGTGGAGAAGAGGTTGGGGACTGTTGAGTTGGTGAAGGTAACTGAGTGGACTCGTGATGATTTATTGTTTCTCCTCTGCCCAGAGGGAGCGGGCACTGCGGATTACGTGATTAGGGACAGGAATTGTGACTTGAATTGCTCTCCGGAACAGTGTGGCATTGAAAGGAGTGATAACAGGGTTAGGTTTAAGTGTTGAGGATGAGCAGTTGAAATGGAAGATTCCAGGTGTCTGTGACACCCTCCGTTTGGTGAGACGTAGATCCGGTGTAGAGCGTGGGGAAACAGAGAATACATTATCTGTCATGCTGGATTTTGATGCATAGTCTCTGCCAGATAAGATCAAGGTAGGAAGTGTCAGTTATCCCGTGAGCGATTTTGTTCCGTAAATACTACAGTGTTTTAGGGGTGAAGTTTATGGGCCTGTTGCAGCAGTGTGTAGGCGTGAGATGCCTAGATGTGACAAGTGTGCAGGAGGGCATGAGATGAAGAAATGTGTGGTATCGGTGGAGAAAGTTGTGTGTGTTAGTTGTGGGGGTGTTAACGGGCTGGAGATCTGAGGTGTCAGGTGAGAGAAAGGCAGATTGTGGTCCTCTATAGCTCAACTGTAGCTCAATTGGTAGAGCATGGCACTTGTAGTGGGTTCGATCCCCGGGACCACCCATACGTAAAAATGTATGCGCACATGACTGTAAGTTGCTTTGGATAAAAGCGTCTGCTAAATGGCTTATTATTATTATTATTATTATTATTATTATTATTATGAGTAGGCAGAGACCAAGAGAGAGTGATGGGAAGAATATGTGCTTCAGTAAGGTGGGATTTTTAGCATTTATAGTAATGGTTGTCAATTGTACTGCAGAAATGGGTCGAAAGTCCCAGAAAATAGAGGCTGTGGTGGCAGCGGCAGAGAAGTACTTGGGATTGCGAGGATTTACTGCAGAACAGCTGCAGGGGGTGTTGAGTGGTAGTGGTCTGGCGTAGGACTAGATGGTGTTAAATAGTGGAATGGGGTGGTGGGTTTTTGTCGTGGAAAATCGCCACGAAGGGACTCAAAGTCAAATGAGTCCCTTGTTGGAGAGGTTCCAACAAACGTAAAAGCACCATAGTACACGTCGGTCGGGAGCTCTGCCGGGGCAGTCCCGTTAGTTGTCCTATATACTGCTTACACAGACAAGTTATATTTGCATGATTTTAGCTTTATTCATAATTAATTAATTGTTAACATTTGGTTCCTGCATGTGACCGACCAATACCTCACAAGGCTTCTTCTCTTCAAGCTGAGACCTTGAAACTGAGATATCCCTTTTGGATCCCAGAACAATGTTCTGGGCGTACTGCCAATTGGTCTGAGGAGGTCAGTCATCTGCACGAAACAAGAACATTTACCCTCACATTTTTTAGAGCAGGCTAATACTGCAATTTTGTATTAATTACCGTATCAATGAATTTAATGTACAGTGAGGGGAAAAAAGTATTTGATCCCCTGCTGATTTTGTATGTTTGCCCACTGACAAAGACATGATCAGTCTATAATTTTAATGGTAGGTTTATTTGAACAGTGAGAGACAGAATAACAACAACAAAATCCAGAAAAACGCATGTCAAAAATTTTATAAATTGATTTGCATTTTAATGAGGGAAATAAGTATTTGACCCCCCCTCAATCAGAAAGATTTCTGGCTCCCAGGTGTCTTTTATACAGGTAACGAGCTGAGATTAGAAGCACACTCTTAAAGGGAGTGCTCCTAATCTCAGTTTGTTACCTGTATAAAAGACACCTGTCCACAGAAGCAATCAATCAATCAGATTCCAAACTCTCCACCATGGCCAAGACCAAAGAGCTCTCCAATGATGTCAGGGACAAGATTGTAGACCTACACAAGGCTGAAATGGGCTACAAGACCATCGGCAAGCAGCTTGTTGAGAAGGTGACAACAGTTGGTGCGATTATTCGCAACTGGAAGAAACACAAAATAACTTTCAATCTCCCTCGGCCTGGGGCTCCATGCAAGATCTTACCTCGTGGAGTTGCAATGATAATGAGAACGGTGAGGAATCAGCCCAGAACTACACGGGAGGATCTTGTCAATGATCTCAAGGCAGCTGGGACCATAGTCACCAAGAAAACAATTGGTAACACACTACGCCGTGAAGGACTGAAAACCTGCAGCGCCCGCAAGGTCTCCCTGCTCAAGAAAGCACATATACAGGGCTGTCTGAAGTTTGCCAATGAACATCTGAATGATTCAGATGAGAACTGGGTGAAAGTGTTGTGGTCAGATGAGACCAAAATGGAGCTCTTTGGCATCAACTCAACTCGCCGTGTTTGGAGGAGGAGGAATGCTGCCTATGACCCCAAGAACACCATCCCCACCGTCAAACATGGAGGTGGAAACATTATGCTTTGGGGGTGTTTTTCTGCTAAGGGGACAGGACAACTTCACCACATCAAAGGGACGATGGACGGGGCCATGTACCGTCAAATCTTGGATGAGAACCTCCTTCCCTCAGCCAGGGCGTTTGAAAATGGGTCGTGGATCGGTATTCCAGCATGGCAATGACCCAAAACACACGGCCAAAGCAACAAAGGAGTGGCTCAAGTAGAAGCACATTAAGGTCCTGGAGTGGCCTAGCCAGTCTCCAGACCATAATCCCATAGAAAATCTGTGGAGGGAGCTGAAGGTTCGAGTTGCCAAACGTCAGCCTCGAAACCTTAATGACTGGGAGAAGATCTGCAAAGAAGATTGGAACAAAATCCCTCCTGAGATGTGTGCAAACCTGGTGGCCAACTACAAGAAACGTCTGACCTCTGATTGCCAACAAGGGTTTTGCCACCAATTACTAAGTCATGTTTTGCAGAGGGGTCAAATACTTATTTCCCTCATTAAAACGCAAATCAATTAATAACATTTTTGACATGCGTTTTTCTGGATTTCTTTGTTGTTATTCTGTCTCTCACTGTTCAAATAAACCTACCATTAAAATTATAGACTGATCATGTCTTTGTCAGTGGGCAAACGTACAAAATCAGCAGGGGATCAAATACTTTTTTCCCTCACTGTACATGGTTTGACACCAGTATTGCCAGCATTTGTTTTATTCACTGGGCTATCTAGAGTGATCAGAGAGTAGACTAAAGAAGTGAAGTAGACAAACTGCCAATGTTTTAAAGTTCTATTAAATGAGTCTGTGTAGTTACTAACCCTTGTGATAGTGAGTGGAGGATGATATGGCTTCTTCATCTGCATTGCTTGCTCTTTGGGGTTTTAGGCTGGGTTTCTATAAAGCACTTTGTGACAACTTCTGATGTAAAAAGGGCTTCATAAAATACATTTGATTGACATGTATATCACACCAACTGACTGGTTCTTCTGATGGTGTTCACACAGGAGACCATGTTGAGACATTCTCTACATCCAGAGAGCAACAGCAGGAAGATCACAGAGCTAAGAGGTCTCACCACTGCCCACATTGTGAGGCAAGTTTCTCAATTCTATCAAAGTTAAAAATACACCTACAAATACACACAGGAGAGAATCTGAATTCCTGTACTGACTGTGGGAAGAATTTCACAATATCAAAGGCTCTGACAGTTCATCAGAGAACACACACAGGAGAGATGCCTTACTCCTGCTCTGACTGTGGGAAGAGTTTCACTCGACTGGACACCTTAAAACAACATGAACGTATACACACAGGAGAGAAGCCTTACTCCTGCTCTGACTGTGGGGCAAGTTTCGCTCAACTGTGCAACTTAAAAACACATGAACGTATACACACAGGAGAGAAGCCTTACTCCTGCTCTGACTGTGGGGCAAGTTTCGCTCAACTGTGCAACTTAAAAAGACATGAACGTATACACACAGGAGAGAAGCCTTACTCCTGCTCTGACTGTGGGTCGAGTTTCTCTCAACTGGGCCCCTTAAAAATACATGAACGTATACACACAGGAGAGAAGCCTTACTGCTGCTCTGACTGTGTAAAGCGCTTCAAAACATCAACTGCGCTAAAAGTTCATCAGAGAACACACACAGGAGAGAAGCCTTACTCCTGCTCTGACTGTGGGTCAAGTTTCTCTCAACTGGGCCCCTTAAAAATACATGAACGTATACACACAGGAGAGAAGCCTTACTCCTGCTCTGACTGTGTAAAATGCTTCAAAACATCAACTGATCTAAAAGTTCATCAGAGAACACACACAGGAGAGAAGCCTTACTCCTGCTCTGACTGTGTAAAGCGCTTCAAAACATCAACTGAGCTAAAAGTTCACCAGAGGACACACACAGGAGAGAAGCCTTACTCCTGCTCTGACTGTGGGTCGAGTTTCTCTCAACTGGGCCCCTTAAAAATACATGAACGTATACACACAGGAGAGAAGCCTTACTCCTGCTCTGACTGTGGGTTAAGTTTCTCTCAATCTGGCAAATTAATAATACATGAACGTATACACACAGGAGAGAAGCCTTACTCCTGCTCTCACTGTGGGAAGAGTTTCACTCGACTGGACACCTTAAAACAACATGAACGTATACACACAGGAGAGAAGCCTTACTCCTGCTCTGAATGTGTAAAGCGCTTCAAAACATCAACCAGGCTAAAAGTTCATCAGAGAACACACACAGGAGAGAAGCCTTACTTCTGCTCTGACTGTGGGGAGAGTTTCTCTCAATCTGGCAAATTAAAAACACATGAACGTATACACACAGGAGAGAAGCCTTACTCCTGCTCTGACTGTGGGTTGAGTTTCTCTCAATCTGGCAAATTAATAACACATGAACGTATACACACAGGAGAGAAGCCTTACTCCTGCTCTGACTGTGTAAAATGCTTCACAACATCAACTGAGCTAAAAGTTCATCAGAGAACACACGCAGGAGAGAAGCCTTACTCCTGCTCTGACTGTGGGAAGAGTTTCTCTCGACTGGGCCCCTTAAAAATACATGAACGTATACACACAGGAGAGAAGCTGTCTGTGAGATGAGATTCTACATATCTGGCAATTTAAAAAGACACCAACGTATACATAAGAAGTGGTAGTGGATTGGATACACTCTATTGTAATCCTATTGTTTCTCACTGTGAGAGAACTGTGCAGAGGTACGGGAAGTTGTAGAATGTTAGAATCTCTTTACTGATCAGTGTGCACCTTGTCAGTTTTGCAGATAGCTCCTACTGTAAAGATAATGAGAGGTCTAGGATATAGAGGAAACCACGAACACATGAACATATACATACAGGAGAGAAGCCTTACTCCTCCTCTGACTGTGGGGCAAGTTTCTCTCGACTGGGCCCCTTTTAAAATACATGAACGTATACATACAGGAGAGAAGCCATACTCCTGCTCTGACTGTGGGAAGGGTTTCTCTCAGCAGTGAAGCTTGAAATCACACCAAAGGATACACACAGGAGAGAAGCCTTACTCCTGCTCTGACTGTGTAAAATGCTTCACAACATCAAGTAACCTAAGACTTCATCAGAGAACACACACAGGAGAGAAGCCTTACTCCTGCTCTGACTGTGGGAAGGGTTTCTCTCAGCGGGAAAGCTTGAAATCACACCAACGGATACACACAGGAGAGAAGCCTTACTCATGCTCTGACTGTGGGTCAAGTTTCTCTCAATCTGGCAAATTAAAAATACATGAACGTATACACACAGGAGAGAAGCCTTACTCCTGCTCTGACTGTGTAAAATGCTTCACAACATCAACTAAGCTAAGACTTCATCAGAGAACACACAGGAGAGAAGCCTTACTCCTGTTCTGACTGTGTAAAATGCTTCACAACATCAACTAAGCTAAGACTTCATCAGAGAACACATACAGGAGAGAAGCCATACTCCTGCTCTGACTGTGGGAAGGGTTTCTCTCAGCAGGAAAGCTTGAAATCACACCAACGGATACACACAGGAGAGAAGCTATACTCCTGCTCTGACTGTGAGATGAGATTCTACATATCTGGCATTTTAAAAAGACACCAACGTATACATAAGAAGTGGTAGTGGATTGGATACACTCTATTGTAATCCTATTGTTTCTCACTGTGAGAGAACTGTGCAGAGGTACGGGAAAGTTGTAGAATTTTAGAATCTCTTAACTGATCAGTGTAAACCTTGTCAGTTTTGTAGTGCTTAGATAGCTCATACTGTAAAGATAATGAGAGGGCTGGGATATTGAGGAAACCACGAGTACATGCATCCATGCCGTGTGTCAGCATTGCAGGATGGTGGTGGTGGTGTGGGGTGTGTTTTCATGGCAGACATTGGGCCCCTTGATAAAAGTGGAGCAACGTTTGAATGCCACAGGATATCTAAAAATCATTGTCAATCAGGTGCATCCCTTCATGGCAGAAGTTATCCATCTGCAAATATATTTTTTCAGCAGGATTATGCCCCATGCCACAAGGCTTGTCCAGAAAAGGTTCCACGAACATGACAGTGAATTCAGGTTACTGCAGTGGCCTTCCGAGGCACCAGATCAGGTCATCAAATCACCCCATGTATATAGCCAAGCTACCACTGCTCATCGTGTATTAATTCCTTGTGCTACAATCTTTTTCCTATTATTATAATTGTTGTATTGTGTTCTCCATTGTTGGTCAACATTTCACTGTTAGTCTACACCTGTTGTTTACCAAACATGTGACAAAATGAAATGACTACGTATTTAGTTAATTGTCTTCTAAAACTATACTGAAAAAATATATAAACTTGACATGTAAAGTGTTGGTCCCATGTTTCATGAGCTGAAATAAAAGATCCCGGATATTTTCCATACGCACAAAAAGCTTATTTCTCTCAAATTTGGTGCACAAATTTGTTTCCATTTCTGTTAGTGAGCATTTCTCCTTTGCCAAGATAATCAATCCACCTGCGAGTTGTGGCATATCAAGAAGCTGATTTAAACAGCATGATCATTACACAGGTGCACCTTGTGCTGGGTACAATAGAAGGCCACTCTGAAATGTGCAGTTTTGTCACACAACACAATGCCACAGATGTCTACATTTTGAGGGAGTGCACAATTGGCATGCTGACTGCAGGAATGTTCACAAGAGCTGTTGCCAGAGAATTGAATGTACATTTCTCTACCGAGAATTTGGCAGAACGTCCGACTGGCTTCACAGCCACAGACCACGTGTAACCGTGCAAGCCCAGGACCTCCACATCTGGCTTCTTCACCAGCAGGATCATCTGAGACCAGCCACCCGGACAGCTGATGAAACTGAGGAGTATTTCTATCTGTAATAAAGCCCTTAAGTGGGGAAAAACCATTCTTATTGGCTGATGGGTGGGCCCCTGTCATGTGAAATCCATAGATTAGGGCCTAATGAATGTATTTCAATTGACTGATTTCCTTATATGAACTGTACCCTTGTAAAATTGTTGAATGTTGTGTTTATATTTGTGTTCAGTTAGTTAAAATCTTACAAAAAAACTGATGATGAATATGTTTGGAAAACTGCGTTGATCTGCCAATGAAAAAAAAACGTTTTTACATGAATATGTACTGGTCAACCTCTCCTTCTCTTTTGTATTCAGTTCTTCCATATAAGATCTGACAGTATGAATGGCTCTTATGGTTGTATTCAGTTCTTCCATATTAGATCTGACAGTATGAATGGTTCTTATGGTTGTATTCAGTTCTTCCATATTAGATCTGACAGTATGAATGGTTCTCATGGGCTGAGTGCCTGGAGTGATTACAGTCATACCAAGTTTTCTTTGACCCTGTGATCTCACCAGGACAGAACCACATGTCTCTATCACACTCCAGCCTAGAAGGTGTCAGTGATGCACCTTTAACGTTGGTCTGAACACCACCAATAAACACCATAGAAGAAGAATGCATGCTTAGCAACAACCAAGGGGCCATGCAGCTTTCCACTGTCCTGAAGACTGTCTATTATATGGAACAAATTGGCATGTGACCACTCTAACAATGTAGACATGTCCTCAAAGATTGGACATGAATCTGTGTTGGTCAAACTCTTCTCTATCATTAAATACATAAAAACGATGTTTTAAGTGAAATATTTAGTGTTTGAAGCTGGAAGAAATACCTGAAATGAGCATCACAAAGATACATTTGACCTATGCACTAACAAGCTTTTTCAATATACGCAGCTTTGTCACCAGCTTCAGTACTGTAGCTTTATTAATCTACTGTACTTCAACATGTGCTCACATTGGATGGGTTGATTAGGGTTCAAACCATGTCTTAAACCGCTAGCTAGCTACTTACAAGCCACAACATTTACATTTTAGTCATTTAGCAGAAAATCTTATCCAGAGCGACTTACAGTTAGTCAGTGCATACATTTTCATACTGGCCCCCCGTGGGAAACGAGCCCACAACCCTGGCATTGCAAGCGCCATGTTCTACCAACTGAGCTACAGGGGACTTACAACACACGTACATTTGCTGTAGAACTGTTTCATGGGGTGTGAAAATATATGTAATCAAAACTATCTGTAGAAGGAAAATTGTTCTACAATTTTCTTACACTTTGAAAATGTGAAATAGTTTTTGTATGTTGGCAAGATAAAAACAATATTTAATCCCTATTAAGATTTAAGCTAGCAAAATGTAAAGGGGTGTGTAGACTTTCACTGTGACTGTATACAGTGGGGGAAAAAAGTATTTAGTCAGCCACCAATTGTGCAAGTTCTCCCACTTAAAAAGATGAGAGAGGCCTGTAATTTTCATCATAGGTACACGTCAACTATGACAGACAAAATGAGAAAGAAAAATCCAGAACATCACATTGTAGGATTTTTAATGAATTTATTTGCAAATTATGGTGGAAAATAAGTATTTGGTCAATAACAAAAGTTTCTCAATACTTTGTTATATACCCTTTGTTGGCAATGACACAGGTCAAACGTTTTCTGTAAGTCTTCACAAGGTTTTCACACACTGTTGCTAGTATTTTGGCCCATTCCTCCATGCAGATCTCCTCTAGAGCAGTGATGTTTTGGGGCTGTCGCTGGGCAACACAGACTTTCAACTCCTTCCAAAGATTTTCTATGTGGTTGAGATCTGGAGACTGGCTAGGCCACTCCAGGACCTTGAAATGCTTCTTACGAAGCCACTCCTTCGTTGCCCGGGCGGTGTGTTTGGGATCATTGTCATGCTGAAAGACCCAGCCACGTTTCATCTTCAATGCCCTTGCTGATGGAAGGAGGTTTTCACTCAAAATCTCACGATACATGGCCCCATTCATTCTTTCCTTTACACGGATCAGTCGTCCTGGTCCCTTTGCAGAAAAACAGCCCCAAAGCATGATGTTTCCACCCCCATGCTTCACAGTAGGTATGGTGTTCTTTGGATGCAACTCAGCATTATTTGTCCTCCAAACACGACGAGTTGAGTTTTTACCAAAAAGTTATATTTTGGTTTCATCTGACCATATGAAATTCTCCCAATCCTCTTCTGGATCATCCAAATGCACTCTAGCAAACTTCAGACGGGCCTGGACATGTACTGGCTTAAGCAGGGGGACACGTCTGGTACTGCAGGATTTGAGTCCCTGGCGGCGTAGTGTGTTACTGATGGTAGGCTTTGTTACTTTGGTCCCAGCTCTCTGCAGGTCATTCACTAGGTCCCCCCGTGTGGTTCTGGGATTTTTGCTCACCGTTCTTGTGATCATTTTGACCCCACGGGGTGAGATCTTGCGTGGAGCCCCAGATCGAGGGAGATTATCAGTGGTCTTGTATGTCTTCCATTTCCTAATAATTGCTCCCACAGTTGATTTCTTCAAACCAAGCTGCTTACCTATTGCAGATTCAGTCTTCCCAGCCTGGTGCAGGTCTACAATTTTGTTTCTGGTGTCCATTGACAGCTCTTTGGTCTTGGCCATAGTGGAGTTTGGAATATGACTGTTTAAGGTTGTGGACAGGTGTCTTTTATACTGATAACAAGTTCAAACAGGTGCCATTAATACAGGTAACGAGTGGAGGACAGAGGAGCCTCTTAAAGAAGAAGTTACAGGTCTGTGAGAGCCAGAAATCTTGCTTGTTTGTAGGTGACCAAATACTTATTTTCCACCATAATTTGCAAATAAATTCATAACAAATCCTACAATGTGATTTTCTGGAGAAAAAAAATCTCAATTTGTCTGTCATAGTTGACGTGTACCTATGATGAAAATTACAGGCCTCTCTCATCTTTTTAAGTGGGAGAACTTGCACAATTGGTGGCTGACTAAATACTTTTTTTCCCCACTGTACGTACCATTGACTTGCAATGGATTTGTGCCACAAATGCTAAAAAGTTAGCAGTTATAACAATAGTAAGATAAACAATATATGCCCAGGACTATATTGAGTCCTCTGTAGCTCAGCTGGTAGAGCACGGCGCTTGTAACGCCAAGGTAGTGGGTTCGATCCCTGGGACCACCCATACACAAAAAAAAAAAAAAAAAAAAGTATGCACGCATGACTGTAAGTCGCTTTGGATAAAAGCGTCTGCTAAATGGCATATTATATTATTATTGAGGGACAGACTGTTGAAATGCCCAGTTGATTATGTAAACATTCTTGTAGAACTCTGGCATTGATGGTCCATCTGAGGGTGAGTCATTGATATGAATGCTCAGAGTAAAAGCTGTGAAGTCACCTGTGATGGCCCACGTCTACCACAACCTTTCCTGTTGTGTTTGTAAGCACCACAGCATTTTAGGCAGCCATTGTTCAAAATGTGTTCATACATACAGTACAATGGGAGGGCGTGTGGAAGGAACAGGGGAGAACCAGGAGTTTGATCTCTGACTTCTATTTAGGACTGGGATCCCTCTGTGGGCTGGCCTTTTCAGAATATCTCTCAATTCTCTTTTAAACATGCTAGAAACCTAAAGGACAGCCTAGTAAGAGCAGATGAATATGTTCCCCCTCAGCATTTCCTATCCACCCTCCCCTCAAATCATTGTGAGAACTGTAATGTGATGACCAAGGGGGATTTCTTTCTTCACCCTCATACTGGAAATAAAATGTATGTCCTGGGTAGAATTTCCTGTAAAACAAAATGTGTGGTATATTTCCTGATGTGCCCATGTGGCTATTATTATGTTGGAGAAATTTGAAAGTTGAAAGAGCAACTCCCCTGCAGGGTTGCCAACTAATTTTCAGGGGAAGTTGTTAGAGGCAGGTCAATTTGTTGCTAAAAGTTGCTAAATGACTTTGTGATGTCATTGCGTGATGACATCATTACTTTTACATTTTAGTCATTTAGCAGACGCTCTTATCCAGACCGACTTACAGTTAGTGAGTGCATACATTTTTCGTTATAACATAAAATTGCGTCATTACGTAGAATACACAATAACGCTATTCAAATTGACTGGCCATCTTGCCTACAAATATTATTTGACATTTGTTAGTTTAGATTTGTTTGTTTATTATCACATATTTTTATTTGTAAAAGTAATTTGAAATGCAACACATTTATATGATCAGATATTTTTATTTTTAAACACAACACATTGAATTATTGAACAATTACACATTACACATTATTGAACAATTACATTTTATTTATTTTCTTATTAACTAGTAAACTTACACATTCTGAACAATTATAGTTTCAAGCAGTGTATTGGTAGTTAGTTAACATGCTACCTGACTGATCAACAATTATAGGTACAAGCTAATAACAAGGTATACAGTGAGGGGAAAAAAGTATTTGATCCCCTGCTGGTTTTGTACGTTTGCCCACTGACAAAGACATGATCAGTCTATAATTTTAATGGTAGGTTTATTTGAACAGTGAGAGACAGAATAACAACAAAGAAATCCAGAAAAACGCATGTCAAAAATGTTATTAATTGATTTGCGTTTTAATGAGGGAAATAAGTATTTGACCCCTCTGCAAAACATGACTTAGTAATTGGTGGCAAAACCCTTGTTGGCAATCAGAGGTCAGACGTTTCTTGTAGTTGGCCACCAGGTTTGCACACATCTCAGGAGGGATTTTGTTCCAATCTTCTTTGCAGATCTTCTCCCAGTCATTAAGGTTTCGAGGCTGACGTTTGGCAACTCGAACCTTCAGCTCCCTCCACAGATTTTCTATGGGATTAAGGTCTGGAGACTGGCTAGGGAAATAAGTATTTGACCCCCTCTCAATCAGAAAGATTTCTGCCCCAAGGGGGGCACTTACCCTGCGACTTAAAAAAACGCCCCTTTTCTAAAAACAACATTTCATTAAATAACTAAAAAAGTGTAAACTGTAGCAATTTATTTCCCTTTATAGTTTATTAGCCTAAGCATGACCTTCATCCACATAATCCCCCCCCCCCCCACGATTTCTTTTTTTGTGTGTGTCAGCAATTAGACATTGTTCTTAGGGGGGGCGAGTTACCCACTAGTACCCTACCGCCAGTCTCCTCTAGGTACATAGGATGGCTACTTCCCAACCAGAACCCTGGCCTGATGCGAACGTGAGTAGATTACGTTGAAAACAACGGTCGGCCATCTTGGAGACAGTCTCTACCTCTTATACCTCAGTGGTCAGGCGGGCACCATTCTTCAGATAAAGAAAAAAGAGCTAAAACTGTGCTGTCAAGACAATAGCTGTTGTGTCCGTTTCAAATGTATTACTACAGTTATGTAATAGCACCTTTCAACTTTCTAATGTAGAAAGAACATTTCATAACATGCTAGGTCACAAATACGTCAAGGTATTATCAAGTTTGTTAAAGGTTTTAGCTATGTGTTATTTTTGTGTCAAACCGAGTGAGTGAAGAACGTGATAAAAACTATTTTACAAGTCACATAGCTAACTAGAGACTTTGGGTTTGTCTGCGTGATTGAATGTACATCATTTCGTCAAGATAATTTAATAAATAATCAATTTATTTGAGATTTCTGAGTTTGTTTAAATCAACATACTTCACTGCAGACAGTGCGGATGCATTAGAGAGAGAGAAGTTGACGGTTGCACTACTATTTTGAAGCTGCCTGAATGTAATGTCCAGCAGTTTTCTACATGTGTTGTAATCTAGGGTTGGAACCGGTTCTCCCGAAAATGAACCGGAAACTAAAGTGTTCTATACTTTTCAGTAATAGCCGTTATTTTAAAAGCATGGAATCCAGGTAATAACCTTATTTTACTTTCCTGGCATTTTGTTCTCCAGTCCCACAAAAATCGCAACAACCCAGGTAACAAGGAACGTAACTGAGACATTTGTAACATTCCCCTTAAGTCTTCCAGAGGTAGTGAATGTCATAGCCTGTTTGGGACATTACAGGCACATTCATAACGTTTCTAATAAGTATTATAGAGGTTATAAATATCTGGTCGCTATACGGACATCATGGGAACTTTAAAAACGTTCCTTGGTAGTCCATGAAAGGTTCTGAATATCATGTTATTTTGGAGATATCCTAGGAACATTTCATAACGTTACATTTAGAGCTATGGTTTTTGTCTTCATGTAACGTTACAATCAGAATGATAGAAATACATTTTGTAACGTCGTCTGTAAGTCAAGTGGTGGTACACTTGTAACGTTGTCTTTCTAAGTGTGTAGGAACATTTGTTAGGTTCTAAATAAGTACTTTAGATCCCAATATATTGGGGCCAGCATACTTGTGCTTTGAGTAAAGGAAGTGGATCCAGCTCTTCCCCTCCGCAATATATTTTTCCATAATTCTACCGATGTAATAAATGTATGGAAATTAATAATGTAATTTTGACCTCAGTATAGGCCTATGGAAGAGGGAACGATACCTACAAATAATATTTGTTATTATATTAATTTATGAATGTAGCCTATAATAATTTTTATAAAGCAGCTAGCAGTAGTGGTGGCATGACGACGGTTCATCCTGAATATTCCTTTTGACTCCATTATCCGTCATTGCAAATATAGAAGTGGGTGTGGCAACTAACAATACTGAGGCTGGAGCCAGAAAGAAACACCTACCATACTGTAATGACCTGACTAGATCATAAAAGAACAACTGTCCAGACAGAGGTTTGAGTTTACGAATGGACGGTTCGTAAACGTAGCCCACGCCAAATAAATGAAAGATAACCCACAAGCCAATCGTGACCTTCTCTTGTGAAGCCCAGATGTAAAAAGAGAGAGAACAAAGGCTAAACCTGGTCTTAACTTCCAATGCTCCATCCCCCTGCCCAACCCCCTCTCCACGCCACTCCGCCAACCGCCAGGATGCCCGGCATCAGAACATTCCAGGCATTCCCGTGATTGGCAGATAGCAGGTTGATTGACATGTCGGACCCCGCGAACACTGGGTACTGGTAGGTACAACACAACCATCTACTAGCCTAACACATAACACACAGCTGTCTGTGCGGGTCGCTACACAGCCCCCACCACAAAGTCCCTCGTCCCCGAGGGAACAAACAAAGTCTCTGAAGCGACCCGGAGGTCTCCTTTGCCTGCGTGGCTGTGATGGCCGCAGAGTGCCCCTCTGGGAACCAGGGGATGAAGGCAAGGACATGGGGGACAAGGAAGCGGGAACGGGTAATACAGTCCGTGGCTCTGGGGAACCACGCGGTGACACAGGGGGAGTGGGCTGTCTGGAGCCTTGTCTGCGGCACCTGGGGGTGGGTGCCTGGAGAATGTCATTGCCAGAGAGGGGAATTGTGGGGGTTCCTGGGGTTTGGGGAGAAGAGGCCCCTCTATATGGGGCTAACCTGTCCCGGTGCAGTGTCACCTTTCTCCCCCCTGGGAGGAAGCTGCACCCGGTAAACAACCTCCCCTACCCTCTCCAGGACACTGCAGGGTCCCACCCAGTGACTGTCCAACTTGGGGCATCTGCCTTTTTTCCTTAGCGGGCTGTAGACCCAGACCAGCTCCCCAGCCACAAAGTGCCTTCCCCGGGTGTGCACGTCATAGCTCCACTTCTGCCTCACACCTGCATTCAGCAGCTGCTCTCTGGCGAAGGTGTGGGCTGTCTCCAGGCGGTCCTGGAGTCTCCGGGCATACTCCGGCCCCGGGGAAACATGAGGGCTATCCAGGGGCCGACCAAACGCCATCTCCGCAGGGGTACGGATCTCTCTCCCCAGCATGAGGAGGGCAGGCGTGCAGGAGGTGGAGTCTTGGACAGCGGAGCGGCATGCCATGTTGACCATAGGCAGGTGCTTGTCCCAGTCATGCTGGTGTTTGGAAGAGACGATGGCCAGCTGCTGTCCAAGCGTTTTGTTGAAGCGCTCCACAAGGCCATCACTTTGAGGATGGAGAGGAGTAGTGCGGGTCTTGTGCATACCCAGCCTCTCACACATGGTGGCGAACACACGGGACTCAAAGTTTCTGCCTTGGTCGCTGTGGATGGACTCTGCAGCTCCAAACCTGCTGAACATCCCCGCTGTCAGGGCATCGACGATGGTCTCTGCCTCCTGGTCAGGCAGAGCATAGGCCTCGGGCCATTTTGTGAAATAGTCCATGGCCGTGAGCACCCAGTGGTTTCCACTGTCTGTGGTGGGGAACGGCCCAACTACATCCACTCCCACCTCTCCATGGGAGCCCCCACTGGGAACTGTTGGAGCTGAGCATGAGAGCGGCCTGGGGGGCCCTTTCTCGCTGTGCAGTTGTCACAGCGGCGGCAAAAGTCTTCCACATCCCTCTTGTGCTGCCCCCAGTAAAAGCCCTGACGGAGGCAGCGCAGTGTTTTTGTGACCCCAAGGTGTCCAGTCCCCACCCCCCCATGAGTACTCTGGAGCACAGCCTCCCGCAATGCTTTTGGGACCACCACCTGCCACCTCTCCGTAGCTGACTCCTTCCATGCCCGCTGTAACACGCCATCAGCCAGCCGCAGTCGCTCAAACTTTGACCACAACCCTTTGGTCGCGAGTGAGAGCGCTGTCACCTCTTCCCATGGTGGCCTCACCTGCGCCTTTACCCACTGTAGCACTGGCTGTAGGTCTGTGTCCCGTCCCTGCTGCTGCCCCCATTCAGCCACGTCGACAGTCTGCAGCTCACAGCAGACAGGCCCGCTCGCCCGACACACTGTGGCACAGACCCCCTCCTCTGCACACAGCTCTCTCTCCCGTCCCTCTCTCCGTTCACAGTGGCGGCAGTCGTCTGCAGTACAGGGCCGACGGGACATGGCGTCGGCGTTGGAGTGGCGTGCCCCTGCCCTGTGCACCACCGTGAAGTCATACGGCTGAAGCTCCTCCAACCAGCGTGCCACCTGCCCCTCTGGCTCTCTGAAAGACATGAGCCACTGGAGAGCAGAGTGGTCAGTCCTTACAGTAAAGGGCAGACCACCCAGGTAGTACTTGAAGTGTTTGACGGAAGCCACAACAGCCAAGAGCTCCCGCCGGGTGACACAGTAGCGGCGCTCATGTTTGTCAAATGTTTTGCTGAAGTACGCCACCGCTCTCTCCCCCTCTGGCCCCACCTGGGCCAGCACCCCACCCATGCCCACATTGCTCGCGTCTGTGTCCAGGATAAAGGGCAATGTGAGGTCAGGGGGGCGAGCACGGGGGCCTCGATCAGTGCACGTTTGAGGGTGTTGAACGCCTCCTCACACTCCACTGTCCAAGTGAAAGCCTTGTCCTTCGGCAGCAGGCGGTTCAGTGGAGCAGCAACGCTTGAGAAGCCCCGTACAAACCTCCTGTAGTACGAGGCCAGGCCCAGGAAGCTCTTCAGCTGACGCTGGTCGGTGGGGGTGGGCCAGTCTCTGACAGCCGCTACCTTGTCCTCCATGGTGCTGATCCCCTCCTTCCCCACTCGGTGGCCCAAGAAGGACACCTCTCTCCTCATGAAGTGGCACTTCTCGGGGTGGAGCTTCAGACCTGCGGCAGCCACCCTCTCCAGCACACACCGTAGCGCCCCCAGGGCTGACTGGAAGGAGCTGCCATGGGCCAGGATGTCATCGAGGTATACCAGACACTGCTGTCGGGGGATGCCATCCAGCACCCTGTCCATCAAACGCTCAAAAGTAGCTGGAGCGTTGCACAGGCCAAAGCACAGGACCTTGAACTGCCAGTGTCCTCTGTTAGTGGAGAACGCAGTTTTGGCTCTGGCCTCTGGGGAGAGGGGCACCTGCCAGTAGCCACTGCGGAGGTCTAGTGAGGAGAACCAGGAGGACCCCCTAACCAGGTCCAGCGACTCATCGATACGTGGTATGGGGTATGAGTCCTTCCTGGTTACCTCATTCAGCCGCCTGTAGTCCGCACAGAACCTCAGCTTGCCCCCCTTCTTCGGAACCATGACGACTGGCGCCGCCAGGGGCTGTCTGAGGGCTCAATGAAGTCTGCCCGCTGCATCTCCAACACAGCCTTGTCTGCCGCCTCCTGGCGTGCCAGCGGGATACGGCGGGGACGCATCTTGATAGGTCGAGCATCACCTGTGTCGATCTCATGCTGCACCAGATGAGTCTGACCCACCTCTTCCTCACTCAGCGCAAAGCTGTCTCTGAATTCAAACAGCAACTGCCTCAACCGTTCCTGCTGCTCGGGGTCAAGACCAACACAGTTCCTCCCCCATATCTCCCTCACTGCAGACAGTGTCCTCTCCCCTCCCATCTGGGGTAGCTGGGCTGGGGGGCGCGGCCCGGGCTCACAGAGGACTGTGTCGTGGAGGTAGGTGGGGAATGTAACGCAACGCCGTAGGTGACAGGGGGCTGGGGAAAAGTCACACCCAGATGTGGGGGAGGGGGGCAGCCATGAGTCTCTGCTGCTTTAACTATTGGAGTAAAGGGTTTGTTGGGTTGAGTGAATGTGACATTAGGGGCCATGGTGACCTCCGGCCCTCCCTGGAAGCTCAGTGTGCCCCTATTTAGGTCTAACTGGCAGCCTGTGCTCCTAAGAAAGTCCAACCCCAGGATACAAGGGTCCTGCACAGCCGCCACCCACACAGGATGACGCACAGTCCTGCCCCCTACTGTCAGAGTCATTATTCCCTTCCCTTTCATGGGTGCCAGCTCACCTGTGACTGTGCGGAGCTGCACAGTTGTAGGCTCACACTGAGTCCAACCTGGCACAATATCTGGCCTCACCAGGGTTACTGTGGACCCAGTGTCCACCAGGGCGGAGCAGGGCACCCCCTCCACAGTGACAGGGACATGACAAAAGTCCCCAACACAGGTCCGGCCCACCACAACAACAGGCTCCATCCGCTTGCCCTCGTCTGCTTCTGGGGGAAGTGGAGCCTTGCTTCCCCGTCTGTGCCGGTGGGCTCCTCCTGAAGAAGATGGTGGTTGGGATAGAAAGCCAGGGGTCCGCACTACCCGGTCTATGTGGACCCCGAGCCGTTTCCCCTGAGCTCTGGGGGACATGGGGCAATCTCGGCGCAGATGGCCTGGCTGGCCACAACCCCAGCAGACCCTGGGACCAGGGCGTGTGTTTCGTGCCGCCTGTAGCGACACAGCACGAATGAGTTCTGTCATTTCAGCCACCCATGCAGGCTTTTCCGGCTCCGGGCTGCTCTGCCCCCAGCTCGCACAGAGGGTCTGTCTCCCTGCACCCCCACCAAAGCCCCAGCTGAAGCCCCAGCCCACACCAGCTCCCTCTCCAAAGCCATCTCCAAGGCTACCTGCAATGACTCAGGATGAGCCAGCTGGGTCTGTATGCGCAGCTCCGTAGGAGAGAGCGCCTGTATGAACTGGTCCTGTGCTAGCTCGCTCTGCACGGAGGGGGGCATGTGAGCATATGCCCGCCGAGAGAGGCTCTCAATGTCATTAGCTAGCACCCGTAGAGGCTCTCCAGGCTGCCTGCGTCTATTACTCAGTTCGGAGCGCAGTAGCCCGGGCTGTACACACTGTCCATAGCGCCTCCTCAGTGCTCCCACTAAAGCACCATAATCACGTCTGTCCTCGGGGCTAATCAATATAAAAAAGGCCAGAGCTTCATCCGTGAGGCATAAAGCCAACTGCAGTGCCCTATCTTCATCCGACCACCCCCTAAAATGAGCTAACAGTTCAAACTGAGCATGAAAAGCTTCCCAATCCGCCTTACCGGAATACTTCGGGGTCTTAACGGATACGGACGCAGCCGGGAACTGGGCGCCGCCATGTTTGTTTACATCCTGAGCCCCAGATTCCTCGTCCCGCCGCGTCGACGTCACCCCTTCGGTCCGCCCACCAGAATCCGCGCGAAACACAGTCGACGAAGCACACATGCCCGCTTCAGCCGCCATCACTCTAACGTCCTCCCTCAAGCGGCCTCTGGGCTCCGATGCCCTGGCGATCTCTTCAGCCAGAACCCCCGACGTCCATGCACACGCACCTCCTTGGCCATAATCGTCCCCTACCTCCACCTTCACTTTCGGATTCCCTCGAAGCATCTTCAACCCCCGTTCTCACCTACGGTAGCTAGCCACAGAAGTCAGCTAGCTAGCTGGCTAACTTTTATCAACGTTTTTACTTCTGACACCAATGTAATGACCTGACTAGATCATAAAAGAACAACTGTCCAGACAGAGGATTGAGTTTACGAATGGACGGTTTATTAAACCAACTTTACACAGGCTACTGTTTGGCCGTAGCCCACGCCAAATAAATGAAAGATAACCCACAAGCCAATCGTGACCTTCTCTTGTGAAGCCCAGACGTAAAAAGAGAGAGAACAAAGGCTAAACCTGGTCTTAACTTCCAATGCTCCATCCCCCTGCCCAACCCCCTCCACGCCACTCCGCCAACCGCCAGGATGCCCGGCATCAGAACATTCCAGGCATTCCCGTGATTGGCAGATAGGAGGTTGATTGACATGTCGGACCCCGCGAACACTCGGTACTGGTAGGTACAACACAACCATCTACTAGCCTAACACATAACACACAGCTGTCTGTGCGGGTCGCTACAATACTAATTGGTAAAAGTGAAACAACACAGCTGAACAGCGAAGACGCCATTGACTCCGACTGACCGAACACAGTTCACCTCTTGGAATTTTTTACGAAAGGTAAGTTATCCGGCGTGTACTATTTAAACCAAGTAACTTAGTGTACTCCCAGCTCCCCAGATAAAGACATTTTGATGATGTCAGGCTATCTAACTAGCGAGGAAGCTTGCCAGTTAGCTAATTAGCCAGTTGGCTAATAGATAGTTTAGCCTAGCTACGTTACTTGGATAGTGCTGCGTGTAACCACTGCCTGTGTTACAGGGTTGAGTAATCGTGTTCTTAGGTCCTGATGAAGAACAACATCGGTCTATTACTAGCATAAGCACGTAAAAATATATAATGCATGCTACGGCTTGAGTACATACACTTTTACTACAGGGCTGACTAAATTTAAACAATCCAGATAATAAGAAGTACAATTTATCCGTTCTATAACACCAACATTCTCCAAATGCCTTGCAGTGTCACGGTAGCCTGAGAAGCTGTAGTCATCTCTTTCCTCATTTAAGTTCTGATTCAAGATGGATATTATGGATAACGTCTTGGGTAGTAGAGATTCATGTTCTTTCCGTTTCTTTACTTAGTGTTCTAAAGATTGAAAATGTCTTCAAAAAAGGTAAACCTATGTGTTGTCTAACTGGTTATTCATTTTAAATGGACAAGTAAGGCAGTCCAATTTCATTTTGTACTGTATGTGTAGAGCCATTGTCATATCATTGTTTCATCAATTTCAGACTGTTAAATCTTCTGGTGTAATACGAATGTCGAGTACTTCAAGAAAGAGAGAATACAATAGAATCTGGACTAAATTGTCAAGGGAGAAAACCAACCTTAAGAAAAAAAGGGTAGAGAAGGAAGTAAATGACAATGAAAGTGGATCTAGTCCCATCAGCCAGTCTGACACCAAGAGTGAAGATACCAGTTCTACTGAATCTGACAGCAAAATTGAGTCAGACAGTGAAATTGAGGCAGTGGAAGGTACTCCTCCAAGACTGCCAACACACGCTGAGGAAGAGTCAGATGGTGAACTCCAGGCAGTAGGTGGTACTCCTCCAAGACTGCCAACACACAGTGACATAGATTCAGAGACTGAAGTCAATGCTGGTTGTGCAATTCAGGAGACAACTGACTCTGACAATGATGATGTTGAAAAATATTCTACCTTCAGAGAGGACCTGGCAACCTGGATAAGTGATTCCCAAGTGAAACACAATGCTGTTGATGCACTTCTGAAGATGCTGCAGTCTAATGGTCACCCAGATTTGCCTTCCACTGCTAAAACTCTCCTAGAAACGACCAATGTTTTTGTTGAAGTCAAGTCTAATGTGGAGTTTGTCAGATTTAAAGTGAAGGTGGAGTTAGTGAAACATCTAAGCATCTATCCTAAATCAGTGGTTGGAGATTTGAATCTTTTAGAAATATCCCTTAATCTGGATGGTCTCCCTTTGTTCAAAAGTACCAATATGTCATTATGGCCACTTTTGTGCTCTATCAATCTCTCACCACCCACAGTGTTTCCTCTGTCACTTGCAATGGCATCATGGAAACCAAGCTCCCTGGAATTCCTCAATGACACTTTGCTGGAGCTTAAAGAGTTGATGCAGACCGGCTTGAAGTGGGGAGACACAACACTGCAAGTGAAAGTTTGTTCTGTAACGTGATGCCCCTGCAAAAGCCATGGTAAAATGCATAATGATGTATTCTGGCTACTATGGCTGTGACGGGTGCACACAAAAAGGCAGGTATGATGGGAGGATGACGTACCCACAGGTAAAAAACCTGTGTCTCAGAACTGACAAATCCTTTAGGGAATTGGTACAGCCAGAACATCACCATGAAGGGAAAACCTCTCCTTTTTGCATCCTCCCCATTGATATGGTGAATTCATTCCCAATTGACTATATGCACCTTTGTTGCCTCGGAGTAACCCGGAAGCTCTTGATGATGTGGACTAGGGGAAAGACTGGGGCCAGGTTGGCGTTGGTGCAAGTCAAGGAGGTCAGTCAACAGCTAAACCGACTAAAGGATTCAATTCCAGACTGCTTTGCTCGCAAACAACGGCGATTGGATGACCTTGACCGTTGGAAGGCCACAGAATTTAGACAGTTTCTACTCTATACTGGGAAAGTAGTGCTGAGAAGAATCTGGTCTAAAGAACAGTACACACACTTCATGGCCTTCAGTGGGGCCATGTGCATTTTGGTTTCTCCTCAACTTTCTTCAATCCACAGTGCCTATGCTCATGCTTTACTGAACTTCTTTGTGGAGCAGGGAAGGGTTTTGTATGGAGACACATTTCTCGTGTATAATGTTCCCTCCCTCCTACACCTCACTGCTGATGCTGAAGAACTTGGCTGCCTTGACAACTGTAGTGCTTTCAAGTTTGAGAACTACTTGCAACAACTAAAGAAGATGGTCCGTTCAGGGAGGCGGCCACTTGTGCAAGAACGCACAGTTAGAGCTTCTCCCCGCCAACAGGTCATCAACATGAGACGGCCAAACAATGCCTACATACTTAATGATAGGTCATGCTGTGAGGTAGTGAGCCAAGAAGATGCCTCTGATACTTACCTCTGCAGGGTGTTTCAGCATCTGGAATCTTACACGCTGAGTCCTTGTGACTCAAGACTGTATTGGACTTTCCGCACCACTACGAGGAGCACACAAATGCATCTCATTGCAAAGAGCAGTCTTGTTAAGCAAGCTATTATACTTGAGGAGGACCAAGTTGAAGTTGTACCAGAGCAGTGGGTGGAGAAGAGAGATGGGGTGAGTTGATCAGTTAAATGGTTTACCCTTTTTAGGCAAAGAGATGGATAAATAGTTCACTTTAAACAGTGTCTCATATCTTGCAGGTCCTTTGTTGCTACTTGCCAAGAAATGCCATTAAGAGAGGAGACCGGCCTGACAAAATATTATGGGAGTAGTACAGAATTTCCATCTTTTTCATCAACTGGTAAAATAATATTTTACTGTGTCCATCCACTCCCGTTTATATTGCCATGTATGCTTGGTTATGTGGCTCTGGAGCAGGTTGCATCAGTTGAACATACTCCTACACGTAAGGCTAGTTACAACGTAGAATATGTTCTAAGCCAGGCGTAAACCTGTGTCACCACCTGGTTGTAAGTAATAGCTTTTGCTACGCCAGGGTGTAAAAACTAAGTGTAATGTGGGGTAGACGTATAGTATATATCTATAACTAGTTTCCAAGGTAAGTGTTTCATGACTCCTGAGTGGCGCAGTGGTCTAAGGCACTGCTTTGCAGTGCTAACTGTGCCACTAGAGATCCTGGTTCGAATCCAGGCTCTGTTGCAGCCGGCCGTGACCTGGAGACTCATGAGCGGCGCACAATTGGCCCAGCGTCGTCCAGGGTAGGGGAGGGAATGGCCGGCAGGGATGTAGCTCAGTTGGTAGAGCATGGCGTTTGCAACGCCAGCGTTGTGGGTTTGATTCCCACGGGGGGCCAGTATAAAAAAATATATATATATATATATAAATGTATTCACTAACTGTAAGTCGCTCTGGATAAGAGCGTCTGCTAAATGACTAAAATGTAATGACTAGTCATGTCGCATCTTGTTCAATTTTCTAAATCATTACGTCGGGCGTAGGTAGGTCCAACTTATCTCTTACACCTTATCGTCTAACTGGTGCAACCCACTCCTGGTCAGTAGAGTCAGCAACTTCCCCCTCTTAAGTACTATATGTATTGGCTGAAAGTATTACTATGTGAATTACAAATACTCAATAGCCGGTTTGCCAGTGTTAATAGGAAACTATTTATGACAATGTTTATTGCACGTACAGACAATTACTCTGTGGCAGAGCAACGAGCCAAACGGGGGTTGACACCTCCAATGTTGAATCTGACGAGGAACCAGCGAAGAGGGCGGTGACTAAACCAATCAGATTCCATGTAGAGCCACCTGGTGAGGATTTCTCAACTGCTCTTATTCCATTGTGTGTATTACATGCATCAGGAAGTAGATGAAATAAATGAGTATTTTTTTTGTATTGTCCTTCGTAAGATGATGATGGAAGTGAAGCACTCCAGAAAAAGACAAATGAACCCAGACAAGCCCAGCGTACAGTGCCACAGCTTCCACCAGCCCCTAGTGGTAAGATCCTGCATTAGGCTACTAGGTCATTGAATGTAAAATCAGCAAGTTGATGGTAATCAATCGTACTAGTCTTAAATTGAGAAGGCATGAAATCATGACCTAATGACAGTTGATATGACAAGAAATTACGACACCCATCTGATCTTGACACACTTGATTATTTAGTGACCAAAAGAGTAACAGTTCTTTATTTTTTATTTTTTTAGTAACTTCAAGAGCCAGTGTCTTTGAAAAGACCCTACAACAAGGTACATAATGTTTCAAGTCTGATAAACAAGCCTACTTTCTCAAAGTTCTGTTCCTACCAACTGTATGGGATGAACAGGAAAATCTGTTAAGTGTGTACTATAAATGTCGTAATGGTTTGACATCTTTGATATTCTCTGAAGTTGCAGATGCAGACGACTTGAGGCCATGTGCCACCTCAAGCCAGAGCGACAGTAAGTGTCTGGTTGTAGTTTTAGGGTAAACAATTAGTTTTAAGGTAAACAATTGAATTGTATGAAGTATTATAGCTTTACAAACCTTTTAAAGCCACTCAATAGAATACAATTACCATCATATTTTTGCATATGAGGTTATTTAAAGTCATATTACTACTTTGTGCATACTGTTAGAACTTTCCAAATACTTGTGGTGCTGTGTATGGGTGAAACTTGTATGTACAACAGTAGTGAAATCACCCTATTCTTCTGGGGTAAAACACAAGTGTGATGCCATGTTTGTAAATATCTGTATGGATTTGCCATCAAACTAAAAGCATAATATGAAATAAAATAAATTATGCTTAGCATTTATTTTTGTTGGGATTCATTAACCTTCCCACTGAGCTCCTGACTGACATCCCTTCACGTTTGGTTCTGTGCCAGTTTCAAAAGAAAAGTATGTCTTCATGTTTTTCCTTCTGTTTTCTCAGTTAGTCCAAGTGGCAGCCAGGAAGAAGCTGGCCAAGACAGAGCATCAGAATCAGGTTTCTTTAGCCATCAAGATATTGATCTCGAAATCGTAAATGTAGAAAGTTTCAATAACAGCATGATTTTTTCTTATATTTTAGACCAAGAGCTGCCATCCCTGCTTGATGAGCCTGTGGCTTCTGAGATGCCTGCTGGATACATTAAAGGTATATTATGCTAGCCTATATGTTACAACATGTTGCTTCTCTTGTATTGTCAACATCAATTCCAAATTGTTTGGCTGTCAGCAGATACGTGGTTATCAATACTACTAATATATATGAAGGGTGGATATTTTGATCGAGGTATTTCACATGGCCTTGATACATGTCCTGCCTGGTACTCATGGCTTGTATTGTCACACTACTTGCAGCAAAACTGTTGAGTCTTTATTATTTTGCAGATCTTCAAGCAGTGGAGATGAGGATAATGGTGGAACTGGAGATGATCCGTACAGAGTTCAGGACTGCTCTGAACGAAGTTATGGAGGCCATAGAGGATAATGGTGAAACTGGAGATGATCCGTACAGAGTTCAGGACTGCTCTGAACCAAGTTATGGAGGCCATAGAGGATAATGGTGAAACTGGAGATTATCCGTACAGAGTTCAGGACTGCTCTGAACCAAGTTATGGAGGCCATAGAGGATAATGGTGGAACTGGAGATGATCCGTACAGAGTTCAGGACTGCTCTGAACCAAGTTATGGAGGCCATAGAGGCCCGGCAGCCAAAGGAGTCAGAGTCCTTGGGGCAACTTGAAATGCTGCAAAACCCTGCAGAATCAAATGAGGAACTAAAGGATATCTGTGAAACACTTAAAGACTCCCACTATCGAAGGGAAATGGTAGGGATGGCCATTTAAAATGGATCTGTTTGGAAAAAATGGGAAATCTATTTCAAGTATTTTGAAAGCAATTGACAAAAATAAGTTAGCTGTTTATCAAGAGCCCCTTGAATGCGTCCAGATTTGAGAGAAAATTGCAACCTGCAAAATTATTGAATCCAAATATCTTAATGTCAACGAAATGCAGTTGTCATATATGCCATATGCCTATTTAGTGTTTGGGTTGATTTCCCAATTAACACTTAACTTATCTTAAGAAGAAACGATCAGCCCTCTGCCTGTTTACACAAGTTTTAGCCCATGATGTCACGCCCTGGCTCTGGGGACTCTTAAATGTTGAGCCAGGGTGTGGATTTTTCTTTGTTTAGTTTTCTATGTTTTTTGTTCTAGATCGTTTAGATCTATGTTGGCCAGGGTGGTTCCCAATCAGAGGCAGCTGTAGCTCGTTGTCTCTGATTGGGGACCATACTTAGGCAGCCTGTTGGCACCAGTTAGTTTGTGGGATCTTGATCCGTAAAGGTTTGGTGTATGTAACCTCAGGACTTCACGTATCGTTTCGTTTTGTTGTTCTGTTCATGTGTTGTGTATCAATAAAGATGTACGCTTATCACGCTGCGCCTTGGTTCCACGAGTCATCAGTCAACGTGCGTGACAGAAGATCCCACCTAAAGAGGACCAAGCAGCGTGTCCAGGAACAGACAGCCTGGACTTGGGAGGAGATCCTGGACGGGAAGGGATCCTGGACTTGGGAAGAGATTCAGGCCGGAATGGATCGCCGTCCTTGGGAGGAGACTGTGGAGGCACGCTACAGAGAGGAGCAGTGGCAACACAGAGGGTACCGGCCGAGGAGGAAGCCCGATAGACAGCCCCAAGAAAAATGTTTGGGGGGGCGAAAAGGGTGGTTGGCGGAGCCTAGAGTTAGAGCAGAGCCAACTCCCCATACTCAGGCTAGGAAGCGTGAGACTGGGCAGGCTCCGTGTTATGCGGAGCCACGTACTGTGCCGCGAGTGTTCCGGCACAGTCCTGTACGTCCGGTGCTAGCACCACGCACGTGTCGTGCTAAGATGGGCATGCAGCCAGGACGGGGTGTGCCGGCTCAATGCTCGTGGCCTCCAGTACGCCTCCTCGGTCCCGTATATCCTGCGCCAGTGCCACGTGCTGTAGCGCCAGTACGAGTGCACAGCCCTGTACGTCCTGTGCTGATGCCTCACACATATTGTGTGGAAATAGGCATTCAGCCAGGGCGGGTTGTGTAAGCTCTCCGCTCCAGACCTCCAGTCCGCCTCCACAGTCCGGCTCCCCGCACCAAGCCAGTGGTGCGTGTTCCCAGTCCAGCCCGGCCTGTTCCTTCTCCCCACTCCAAGCCAGTGGTGCGTGTTCACAGTCCGGCCCGGCCCGTTCCGGCTCCCCGCACCAAGCCAGTGGTGCGTGTTCCCAGTCCAGCCCGGCCTGTTCCTGCTCCCCGCACCAAGCCAGTGGTGCGTGTTCCCAGCCCGGTCCGGCCTGTTCCTGTCCCTCGCACCAAGACAGTGGTGCGCGTCGCCAGCCCGGTCCGGCCTGTTCCTGTCCCTCGCACCAAGCCAGTGGTGCGCGTCGCCAGCCCGGTCCGGCCTGTTCCTGTCCCTCGCACCAAGCCAGTGGTGCGCGTCGCCAGCCGGTCCGGCCTGTTCCTGTCCCTCGCACCAAGGCAGTGGTGCGCGTAGCCAGCCCAGTCCGGCCCGTTCCTGCTCCCGCACCAAGCCAGTGGTGCGCGTCGTCAGCCCGGTCCGGCCCGTTCCTGCTCCCCGCACCAAGCCAGTGGTGCGTGCGTCGCCAGCCCGGTCCGGCCCATTCCTGCTCCCCGCACCAAACCTGTGGTGCGCATCGTCAGCCCGGTCCGGCCCGTTCCTGCTCCCCGCACCAAGCCAGTGGTGCGCGTCGTCAGCCCGGTCCGGCCCGTTCCTGCTCCCCGCGCCAAGCCAGTGGTGCGTGTGTCCAGTCCGGCACGTCGCGTGCCTGTTCCACCACTCCACTCCGTTCCACTCCGGAGTCAGAGCAATCCGCTCCACCGGGGTCCGGTCCAACTCCAGTCAGCGGATCCACTCCGAGCCAGAGCAATCCGCTCCACCGGTGTCCAGTCCAGCTCCGGCCAGCGGCTCCAGTCCGGAGCCAGTAAGGTTTGGTCCACCGTCGTCGGGTCCAGCTCCAGTCAGCGGGACCAGACCAGGGGCGCAACGGGGAGGTGGAGAAAAGGTGGTGGTCACGCCCGGAGCCGGATCCGCCTCCGAGGCGGAATGCCCACCCGGCCCCTACCCTCTTGTGTTTGTGTGGCGGAGGAGAACTGAGTGAAAGTGTTGTCGTCAGATGAGACCAAAATCGAGCTCTTTGGCATCAACTCAACTCACCATGTTTGGAGGAGGAGGAATGCTGCCTATGACCCCAAGAACACCATCCCCACCGTCAAACATGGAGGTGGAAACATTATGCTTTGGAGGTGTTTTTCTGCTAAGGGGACAGGACAACTTCACCGCATCAAAGGGACGATGGACGGGGCCATGTACCGTAAAATCTTGGGTGAGAACCTCCTTCCCTCAGCCAGGGCATTGAAAATGGGTCGTGGATGGGTATTCCAGCATGACAATGACCCAAAACACACGGCCAAGGCAACAAAGGAGTGGCTCAAGAAGAAGCACATTAAGGTCCTGGATTGGCCTAGCCAGTCTCCAGACCTTAATCCCATAGAAAATCTGTGGAGGGAGCTGAAGGTTCGAGTTGCCAAACGTCAGGCTCGAAACCTTAATGACTTGTAGAAGATCTGCAAAGAGGAGTGGGACAAAATCCCTCCTGAGATGTGTGCAAACCTGGTGGCCAACTACAAGAAACGTCTGACCTCTGTGATTGCCAACAAGGGTTTTGCCACCAAGTACTAAGTCATGTTTTGCAGAGGGGTCAAATTCTTATTTCCCTCATTAAAATGCAAATCAATTTATAACATTTTTGACATGCGTTTTTATGGATTTTTTGTTGTTGTTATTCTGTCTCTCACTGTTCAAATAAACCTACCATTAAAATTATAGACTTATCATGTCTTTGTCAGTGGGCAAACGTACAAAATCAGCAGGGGATCAAATACTTTTTTCCCTCACTGTATGTCAGCAGACACCACAGCTACGTAGAAGGAACGTTTCACAATAACGTTATCATGACTTATTTAGGGACTAAAATAACTTTGGTCACGTCCTGGAACGTAATTTTGTTAGCTGGGAAAGCTCACTCTAGGAACGTATTCCAGTTTCTGCCTTCCAGCTGGAATGGAAACCTTTGCCAGTGGGTGTGCGTGTGGAAACTACCTGCTCCTCCCCTCTGAAGCATAGGTTACTGTATCCTACTGACAACGTTACAAGCATGATTCAGAAATTAGGGAGATATGTTTAATTTGAGAAGAATGGATGAACTTTTTCAATGCTAGTTAAGGATACTATAGTCACCACGTTTCACATTGGATTTATTAACGACAAAAAGGTACGACCTGTTTTTAATTATAGTGCTGCACGGCACAAACAAGGTTGTTAGCTAGCTATTATCTGCTCTGTTCCAACGTTAAACCAACTCTGAAGTTCAAAGACATTCAAAGTTCCTCCATAGAAGCCGCTCCTCTGTAGGTATAATTCTGTGGGCCTAATTCAGATAATGCAGGTCATAATACGATGCCCAGCGCTTCAAGGCAAGCTTCCTCTATCCTCTAACGAGCTCTCCACACCCGCAAAATGTCGCACCTTACACTGTGATTGGCAGCACAGTGTGCTCTGAATGATTTTCTTATACAGATACTCTGTGGTGTACTAGTGTATTTATTCTCCCACTTGGATGTCACTTCCACAAGCTTTAAATTGAGGGGCAGGTTGTCAGGATGGGTAATGCACTGTACAGATTAATTACAAGTACTCCCAAAGATACACTTCTTTTTAAATAGCTAAATCCTGTGTAACAACTAGTAATTACATTGTACTTGGCTAACATTACATGTACTATGCTTTGAAATAGTGTCTTATTCTTCATCTGGGATTTGGATTTGTAAAATGTATTATAAAATGTATTTAATATATGTCTGATCAGGCTCAGGTAGCATCAGGTTTGTATTTTCATGCTGATCAAAGCTCTAATCAAATCCAGACATTTATAAGCATTATAATGCTTTTGAATGACACTTCCGGTTTTGGCGGAAAATACCGGGTTACCCGGGAGAAGAGTGATTTATTCTCGGGATGGAACATTTGTAAAACACCGGGGAAATATTAAACCCTGATGCGCATACCAGTTGATTCACAAGATACCAACTAAGTAACTTACATATACAGTATCTTCATTAGGCCTAATGGCATTTCATGTCCATGATAGGAAGTTTGTTGTAGTGACTCAGTAAGGCTAATTGTAAAAGTAACCCTCTAAAGTGCCATGTTTGTACAGTTTATTATGTGGAGGAAACATTTAGGCAGCCAGGGTCATACACCAGGACCGCTCCGTAGGCCGCACTGTAGGCCTAGCTCTTACTGCAGTCCAGTGCCATGGACATCTTTGAAGTTTGGCCTCTAGTAATTTAGGACGGCAACTTTATGAAGGCCTCTTCACCGTGGTCTTATCGTACAAGGCTCTACAGACATGTAAAATAAAAACAGGCTATTTTTATTGTTCATATTATTTGCGTTGATGATGTATTGAAGTCAAGTGGTTCAACATTCAAATGCGACGGTCAGTGGAACACTTGCGCCACCAAGTGGACAATTGCTCAGTTCCCTTGTGGCATCAACGCTACCAGAGATATTTGATATAAGATCAAATGTTATGTCAATATTATTATCTCCAAATTGATTCCCCCACCCGTATTTCATATATTATTATTCCGATTTAGCTGTTAATCTGGATTTAATTTATAAACGCTTTCTGTCATTTCCGATTGGAGGGCAGATGACCACGTGACTTACGAACCTACAAATGTGTTACTTTGTAACAGTCAAAAGTGGTTATTCCCAACGTTGATAAACTCCCAATCTCTGCCAAGATTTTTTTAAAGCATTATCTTTAAAGCATTATCACTGTACCATTTACACCCTGTATCCTGTGCATGTGACGAATAAACATTGATTTGATTAGATGATTAACGCACCATTCACATCAGCTATCATAGTCAATATAACAGTGACTGACTTCACCATCACTTTCTAGCCATCATTGACATTGAGATGAAGATTGTCAAACGTGAAAATATAAAATACATCGTGATCCTAATGGAATATAACAAAGCAATTCTGTTGTCTTTGCCTGATTTATCTTTACAATGACAGGGGGTGCACCGTTCCTGGAGGTACTGCAATACCAGGTCGATGCGTGGAGTGGACGGAGCAAGCCCCTATTCCATCTCCCTGTTCCAAAAATCAATTTAATATATGGTCCCCAGATAGGGGACGTATCAGATATTAAACTGATAAGAACAGATACTACACTTGATCTTAGCCAAAAGGCCGAGAAGCGATACCGCAATGCTTTCGGGAGGAAGGTGCCGTTCTCGGGCACGTCATATTCGATGACGTTTACACAAAACGTAGCTCTGTAAACTGTCCGCCAAATATCAAAGATAATGATTTAAAGAAAATCGTGTCATAGATTGGGAGTTGATCAACGTTGGGAATAACCACTTTTGACTGTTACAAAGTAACAAATTGGTAGGATCGGAAGTCACGTGGTCATCTGACCTCCAATCGGAAATGACAGAAAGTGTTTATAAATTAAATCCAGATTAACAGCTAAATCGGAATAATAATATATGAAATACGGGTGGGGGAATCAATTTAGAGATAATAATATTGACATAACATTTGATCTTATATCACATATCTCTGGTAGCGTTGATGCCACAAGGGAACTGAAGCAATTGTCCACTTGGTGGCGCAAGTGTTCCACCGACCGTCGGGTTTTCCAAGCAGTCCTGTGTGGTCCATCCAACTACATTTGAATGTTGAACCACTTCACTTCAATACATCATCAACGCAAATAATATGAACAATAAAAACAGCCTGTCTTTATTAATAATACCGTATATGTAAGTTACTTAGTTGGTGTCTTGTGAATCAACTGGTATGCCAATAGGGTTTAATATTTCCCCGGTGTTTTACAAATGTTCCATCCCGAGAATAAATCACTCTTCTCCCGGGTAACCCGGTATTTTCCGCCAAAACCAGAAGTGTCATTCAAAATCATTTTAACGCTTATAAATGTCTGGATTTGATTAGAGCTTTGATCAGCATGAAAACACAAACCTGATGCTACCTGAGCCTGATCAGACATATATTAAATGCATTTTATGAGCCCTACATTAACAACATTTAATGAGCCCAAGCCCCAAAAAAGGCCAAATGATTGTGTGGTTTCCCAATAGGTCCACCAGGTCCTCACTTACAATGACTGTAAAACATTGTTGCATTTAAACTTTGTATCACCAGTTAGTGTGATGAACGTGATAAAATATATTTGCAATGGGAAGTAATAGCTGGTTTGTTAATTTCATTTTGGAAATGAAATGGTTGTGCTATTGTATTGTTCTGACTTCATGGGGCCTACTGGAGTGAATGGGCTGCTTATTCTCTAACATTATTTGATGCTGTGTGAGACTGCTGTCTCCTGGCTATCAGCCCTGTCTCTGTGTTTGATCAAAACTGTCTCTCCTTCAGCGCCATGGAGTGCACAGGTATTACGGTTGCTGTCCTTTCAGCACCACAAGCCTTTCACATTTGATGTGACACTGTTGTTGTCTCTATTGGTGATAGTATGATAGTGGTGCTGGCTACCATAAGATGTGAAAACAGTGCATTATGTTCAAATCAAATCAAATTGTATTGGTCACATATACATATTTAGCAGATGCTATTGCGGGTGTAGCGAAATGCTTGTGTTTCTAGCGCCAACAGTGCAGTAGTATCTAACAATTCACAACAATACACAGAATACACTCAAATCTAAAAGTAAAAGAATGGATTGAAGAAATATATAAATATTAGGATGAGCAACGTCGGTGTGGCATAAACTAAAATACAGTAGAATAGAATACAGTATATACATATGAGATGAGTAAAGCAAAAATATGTAAACATTATTAAAGTGACTAATGTTTCATTATTAAAGTGGCCATTGATTCCAAGTCTATATATGTAGGGCAGTAGCCTCTAAGCTGCAGGGTTGCGTAACCGGGTGGAAGCCGGCTAGTGATGGCAGGTGAGTTCCTGCCGCTCTGATATCCAAAAGTTATTTCCGGCTGTAATGTAATAACACAAAAAAAATACTGGCCAAATAATGTAAGAAATACTGCAAAGTTGCTTAGGAGCTAGAAGCAGAGCTGCCATATCTGTCGGCGCCATCTTCAAAATTCTATGTGTCATGTTGTGTCCCATGCGGGTTCTGTCTGTGTGCGCGGCAGCCCGAAGCGCGACCTGTTTGATTCATTCATAATGTCATCAAAAAGCATTGCTCCTCATTCACTAGAACTAGAATGGCCCGACTTCAGAATATATAATGTCTGGCGTATTAAGTGATGCTATGTTTTCTGTTCTTTTCATGATATACTTTTTTGATTCAACGTATTGTTAGATTTTTGGTCCCTCTGAAGGCCTTGGTCCTATAGTCACGGTTCGCCACTGGATCTAAGTGAAGGCTTAAATTAAACCTGGCCAGAGGCAGGTTTAACTTCAGATTAATGGATGTTGGCCCCCAGGTTGACCTTGGCAATGAGAGAAAATGGATTACCTGGACTATTTCAATGATCTCAGAACAATTAGTGTTTTAAGAAGAGTCTTTGATCCTGTGTTTTAATATTTATTTATTTTTTAGTTCATAGTGTTTAGAATGGTATCATGTTAGGGGTTAAGACAATGGGATGATTCTGGAAGGTGTTCAAGAAAAGACAATTTTCAGAAAGTGTCACACTTTGCCAATACTCACCTTCCTTAAAAGTACAAAAATATCCTTCAGATATTCAGTCAGTTTATCTACTGTTTTATTATTTCTCAAGTGGATGTAAATTCTGTTGTAGGCAATCATTTGGAAAGGTGAAATTATTTAATATTATGTTATGTTAATAATATTGATAATTACAATTTACCACTATCAAAAGGAACAATGTATTTATACCTCTAGATTTATATTTGATTATGAATGAGATTTTCTAGCCATTTATTACTGTGTTGATAATTTATTTGAAATATTGATAATGCTTTTATATATATATACAGTACGAGTCAAATGTTTGGACACCTACTCATTCAAGTTTTTTTTTTTTTTTTTTTTTACAATTTTCTATATTGTAGAACAGTGAAGACATCAAAACTATGAAATAACACATGGAATCATGTAGTAATCAAAAAAGTGTTAAACAAATCAAAATATATTTAATATTTGAGATTGTACAAAGTAGCCACCATTTGCCTTGATGACAGCTTTGCACAATATTGAATTTCAATTAACAGGTGTGCCTTGTTAAAAGTTAATTTGTGGAATTTCTTTCCTTTTTATGTGTTTGAGCCAATCAATTGTGTTGTGACAAGGTAGGAGTGGTATACAGAAGATAGTCCTCTTTGGTAAAAGACCAAGTCCATATTATGGCAAGAACAGCTCAAATAATCAAAGAGAAACGACAGTCCATTACTTTAAGACATGAAGGTCAGTCAATCCGGAAAATGTGAAGTTCTATTAAAGTTTCTTCAAGTGCAGTCGCAAAAACCATCAAGTGCTATGATGAAACTGGCCCTCATGAGGACCGCCACAGGAAAGTAAGACCCAGAGTTACCTCTGCTGCAGAGGATAAGTTCATTAGAGTTACCAGCCTCAGAAATTGCAGCCCCAATATATGCTTCACAGAGTTCAAGTAACAGAGACATCTCAACATCAACTGTTCAGAGGAGACTGCGTGAATCAGAACTTCATGGTTGAATTGCTGCAAACAAACCACTACTAAAACATACCTAGTCCCCTGAATACAAACCAAGTAATCTTACATTCAGTGGCGTGTGAAAGTATTCACCCCCCTTGGCATTTTTCCTATTTTATTACCTCACAACCTGGAATTAAAATTGATTTTTGGGGGGTTTGTATCAATTGATTTGCACGACATGCCTACCACTTTGAAGATGCAAAAAATATGTTTTTGTGAAACAAACAAGAAATAAGAAAAAAAAACTGAACTTGAGCGTGCATAACTATTCAGCCTCTCTGATTAATGCCCTCCTTGCCTGGTCCGTGAGTTTTGGTGGGTGGCCCTCTCTTGACAGGTTTGTTGTGGTGCCATATTCTTTGCATTTTTTAATAATGGATTTAATGGTGCTCCGTGGAATTTTCAAAGTTTCTGATATTTTTTTAGAACCCAACACTGATCTGTACTTTTCCACAACTTTGTCGCTGACCTGTTTGGAGAGCTCCTTGGTCTTCATGGTGCCGCTTGCTTGGTGGTGCCCCTTGCTTAGTGGTGTTGCAGACACTGTGCTCGCATATTCCCTTAAAGACCTTTGCTTGAAAAACGAGAAAAAACGTCAGTAGTACGGTTTGTCCATTTTGAGACTGCAAGAGGGGGATGGGCGCGAGTTGGTGGCAGAACAAGGGGGAGTTCTTATAGAACGCCAGCAAAAAAAAAGGCTCTATTTACATGTTGCTTATGAGTGCATTTCACACTACTTTGGATTATAATTGGATTTTAAGGCTCGTATGAATGCCCTGCTTAATATAATGTTTGTGGCATCATCACAAATCAACTGCATTATACTTAAAAAACACTTCAACCAGTAAAATGGCTCTTTGGCTAGCTTTTGCTATAGCCTATATCAATCATCGTTAGCATTCTAGCTAACAACTGCTGCATCGAAGGTATTTTGCAAAGATCACACACAACCAAATATAATCATAGCGACTGTTCAAGCAAGAATCAAAACATAATTGTAAGTGTATGAGAACCCAAAAAATTATTTTGTTTAGAAGTAATAAAAATGTAAATCTAGACTACTGCCGCCAAGAGTCGCACGCATCTGTTTGTGACGTCAGTGTGTCATGTACTGGAAAAGGGTCTATAGCCACTTCCTCAAAATAGTCAGAAAACTCAAGAAATCCATCTTTAATGTTGATGTTTTTGCAGAGGAGATCTTAGTCGTGCAATTTTACATTTAACAAAGATGTTTGTCATTAAATGAGAGACGAGTCATTTTCATGCAGATTTTTAACTGAGAAATACTTTAACAAAGACATTAATGAAGAATACCTACTGTTGACCAATAACCCCCTTCCCCTTCGGCTACAGACTTCGGCTTGACTCGAGGAAAAAATGTTGTGTGCCAGAACAGCTGAAAAAAACCTTACCAAAAGTCCAAAACGAAAACAAAAAGTCATAATATATGCACAAACTCTCCCGAACTGTTTCGGCTGGGAAACATGCTGACGCTTTAAAGGCTAACAAAAAGTCTGTCTTACAATGGTTTCAGTAGTCCTACATTGTCACAAGGTATAGATTATACCCCTATTTAGACCTGAAGTAGCAGACTGTCTAAATACAGATTAGTGACAATATCGTAACGCTTAAACCATTTGTAACATAATTATTGTTAGCCCAGCATAAAGTTTGAGCTTTCCTTTCAACACCATGGAGTGAATCCTTACCACTGCTACACCTGGCTATCAGCCACCGGAGCTTAGTCTGGCAGCGAAAAAGTTTATTCAGCCTCATTTACTGCCTTAAAAAAACATAGCTGATATGGCTGACTTGCTTAAACAAATATGGTTTCTACTGACTCCTTGTGGATTTGTGTAATTCGATATGAACCGCCTAGTTAAATAAAGGTTCAATAATAATAAAATATGCACATAATAAAAAATGGACACTGTAAAACACATAGGGTGTTCACTCCTTAGGCCTACCTTCCTTTCTGCGTCAGACTTCTGAATCTACTTCTGAAAGTACCATGCTTAGATTCATAATAACATCTCAGATTGAACTCTTCCCAAACAGTGACAGTTTCGTTGCAAACAAGACACACTGGTTTGATACTGGAGAAATATGATAAATATATTTGAATAGAACAGGTAGGACTATTAATATAGACATTGGTGATTTTACCACTGTAATCAGAGGGACATTATTATGTTATGGTCATTGAATTGATTAGCCCACTAACCACGTGTTAAATGTGTAGTGTAGCTTCACTGTGTAGGACTATGAATTGGGCAGCTATAGGCTATTTGTTAATAGGCTAATTATGTTCTGGCCCGCAGACTAGCTACAAGCTCAGCAACACATTGACTGGAGGCCAAACCTAGTTGCCAACCCCCCTATATTGTAAATTCAATCTGGCTTTACTTCCAGGCTGTTATGACAGATCTGTCCGTATCTTCTCTCTATGTTTCTAAAGAATACCATGGTACTACCATGTCAGGAAAATACCATGGTACTGGTGCAACTACCATGGTGTGTTCCTGACATGGTAGTACCATGAAATAAATACCATTGTACTATCATGTTCTTTTGGTCACTACAGTGGCATGTTCTTGGAACCATTCCTGGACAAGCCTTGTTGCATGGGGCATAATCCTGCTGAAAAAAATATGTTTGCAGATGGATACACTGCTGCCATGAAGGGATGCACCTGATTGGCAATGATGTTTAGATATCCTGTGGCATTCAAACGTTGCTCCACCTTCATCAAGTGGCCCAATGTGTGCCATGAAAACACACCCCACACCACCACCACCACCAGCCTGCAATGCTGACACACGGCATGGATGCATGTACAGTGGGGAAAAAAGTATTTAGTCAGCCACCAAATTGTGCAAGTTCTCCCACTTAAAAAGATGAGAGAGGCCTGTAATTTTCATCATAGGTAAACGTCAACTATGACAGACAAAATTATAATTTTTTTCTCCAGAAAATCACATTGTAGGATTTTTAATGAATTTATTTGCAAATTATGGTGGAAAATAAGTATTTGGTCAATAACAAAAGTTTCTCAATCCTTTGTTATATACCCTTTGTTGGCAATGACACAGGTCAAACGTTTTCTGTAAGTCTTCACAAGGTTTTCACACACTGTTGCTGGTATTTTGGCCCATTCCTCCATGCAGATCTCCTCTAGAGCAGTGATGTTTTGGGGCTGTCGCTGGGCAACACAGACTTTCAACTCCCTCCAAAGATGTTCTATTGGGTTGAGATCTGGAGACTGGCTAGGCCACTCCAGGACCTTGAAATGCTTCTTACGAAGCCACTCCTTCGTTGCCCGGGCAGTGTGTTTGGGATCATTGTCATGCTGAAAGACCCAGCCACGTTTCATCTTCAATGCCCTTGCTGATGGAAGGAGGTTTTCACTCAAAATCTCACGATACATGGCCCCATTCATTCTTTCCTTTACACGGATCAGTCGTCCTGGTCCCTTTGCAGAAAAACAGCCCCAAAGCATGATGTTTCCACCCCCTTGCTTCAGAGTAGGTATGGTGTTCTTTGGATGCAATTCAGCAGTCTTTGTCCTCCAAACACGACGAGTTGAGTTTTTACCAAAAAAGTTCTATTTTGGTTTCATCTGACCATATGACATTCTCCCAATCCTCTTCTGGATCATCCAAATGCACTCTAGCAAACTTCAGACGGGCCTGGACATGTACTGGCTTAAGCTGGGGGACACGTCTTGCACTGCAGGATTTGAGTCCCTGGCGGCGTAGTGTGTTACTGATGGTAGGCTTTGTTACTTTGGTCCCAGCTCTCTGCAGGTCATTCACTAGGTCCCACCCGTATGGTTCTGGGAATTTTGCTCACCGTTCTTGTGATCATTTTGACCCCACGTGGTGAGATCTTGCGTGGAGCCCCAGATCAAGGGAGATTATCAGTGGTCTTGTATGTCTTCCATTTCCTAATAATTGCTCCCACAGTTGATTTCTTCAAACCAAGCTGCTTACCTATTGCAGATTCAGTCTTCCCAGCCTGGTGCAGGTCTACAATTTTGTTTCTGGTGTCCTTTGACAGCTCTTAGGTCTTGGCCATAGTGGAGTTTGGAGTGTGACTGTTTGAGGTTGTGGACAGGTGTCTTTTATACTGATAACAAGTTCAAACAGGTGCCATTAATACAGGTAACGAGTGGAGGACAGAGGAGCCTCTTAAAGAAGAAGTTACAGGTCTGTGAGAGCCAGAAATCCTGCTTGTTTGTAGGTGACCAAATACTTATTTTCCACCATAATTCTCAATTTGTCTGTCATAGTTGACATGTACCTATGATGAAATTTACAGGCCTCTCTCATCTTTTTAAGTGGGAGAACTTGCACAATTGGTGGCTGACTAAATACTTTTTTCCCCCACTGTACGTGGTTTTCTCCATACCCTAGTCCTCCCATCAGCGTGAAACAGCAGGAACCGGGATTCATCAGACCAGGCAATGTTTTTCAAATTCTCCAGTGTCCAGTGTTTTCATTCCTTAGCCCACTGCAACTGCAGTTTCTTGTTTTCTGCTGAAAGCTAATGGTGATCCATAATAAATACACCACAACTACATCATTAAGGATCATAGCTTTCACCTGGGTTCACCTGGTCAGTCTATGTCATGGAAAGAGCAGGTGTCCTTAATGTTTTGTACACTCAGTGTATGTTGTGTCTAATAGCTCATTCCCACAGAAAACTGCAGAGGGAAGCAGTACCACCCAGTCAACCATCAGACTCCATTGTGAGACGCCTCAAAGAGGATATTCAACCCTAAGGGCAAATCCAAGGTCATCTCAATATCTATACAGTAGAAGCTATCTAAGCACAGCAAAACTCACCAGGTGCAACACTAATCAGTAAAGTAAAGAGATGCTAACATTCTATAACGCTCCCTTTCCTCTGCACAGTTCTGTAACAGTGAGAAACAATAGGATTACAATAGTGTTCTATGCTTTCTTCATTTGATCCAATCCACTACCACTTCTTATGTATGCGTTGGTGTCTTTTTAAATTGCCCAATCTTCTCTCCTGTGTGTATACATTCATGTTGTTTTAAGGAGCCGAGTTGAGAGAAACTTGTCCCACATTCAGAGCAGCAGTAAGGCTTCTCTCCTGTGTGTATACGTTCATGTTGTTTTAAGGTGCTGAGTTGAGAGAAACTTGTCCCACATTCAGAGCAGCAGTAAGGCTTCTCTCCTGTGTGTATACGTTCATGTGTTTTTAAGTTGCCCAGTCGAGAGAAACTCTTCCCACAATCAGAGCAGGAGTAAGGCTTCTCTCCTGTGTGTGTTCTCTGATGAATTTTTAACTCAGCTGATCTTGTGAAGCATTTTACACAGTCAGAGCAGGAGTAAGGCTTTTGTCCTGTATGTATAGGTTCATGTTGTTTTAAGGTGCCCAGTTGAGAGAAACTTGCCCCACATTCAGAGCAGGAGTAAGGCTTCTTTCCTGTGTGTATACGTTCATGTTTTTTTAAGCTGCTCAGTCGAGAGAAACTCTTCCCACAGTCAGAGCAGGAGTAAGGCTTCTCTCCTGTGTGTGTTTTCTGATGAAGTTTTAGCTCAGTTGATGTTGTGAAGCATTTTACACAATCAGAGCAGGAGTAAGGCTTCTCTCCTGTGTGTGTTCTCTGATGAATTTTTAGATCAGTTGATGTTGTGAAGCACTTTACACAGTCAGAGCAGGAGTAAGGCTTCTCTCCTGTATGTATACGTTCATGTATTTTAAAGTGGCCCAGTTGAGAGAAACTTGCCCCACAGTCACAGCAGAAGTAAGGCTTCTCTCCTGTGTGTATACGTTCATGTTGTTTTAAGGTACCAGGTTGAGAGAAACTTGCCCCACAGTCAGAGCAGGAGTAAGGCTTTTCTCCTGTGTGTATACGTTCATGTTGTTTTAAGGTACCAGGTTGAGAGAAACTTGCCCCACAGTCAGAGCAGGAGTAAGGCTTTTCTCCTGTATGTATACGTTTATGTTGTTTAAAGGTGCTCTGATGAGAGAAACTTGCCCCACAGTCAGAGCAGGAGTAAGGCTTCCCTCCTGTGTGTGTTCTCTGATGAACTTTTAGCTCAGTTGATGTTTTGAAGCGCTTTACACAGTCAGAGCAGGAGTAAGACTTCTCTCCTGTGTGCACTCTCTGATGAACCGTCAGAGTCTTTGATGTAGTGAAATTCTTCCCACAGTCAGTACAGGAATACAGATTCTCTCCTGTGTGTTTTTGTAAGTGTATTTTTAACTTTGATAGAATTGAGAAACTCGCCTCACAATGTGGGCAGTGGTGAGACCTCTTAGCTCTGTGATCTTCCTGCTGTTGCTCTCTGGATGTAGAGAATGTTTCAACATGGTCTCCTGTGTGAACAACATCAGAAGAACCAGTCAGTTGGTGTGATATACATGTCAATCAAATGTATTTTATGAAGCCCTTTTTACATCAGAACTTGTCACAAAGTGCCTTTATAGCAACCCAGCCTAAAACCCCAAAGAGCAAGCAATGCAGATGTAGAAGCCATATCATCCTCCACTCACTATCACAAGGGTTAGTAACTACACTGACTCTTTTAATAGAACTTTAAAACATTGGCAGTTTGTCTACTTCACTTCTTTAGTCTACTCTCTGATCACTCCAGATAGCCCAGTGAATAAAACAAATGCTGGCAATACTGGTGTCAAACCATGTAAGTGTCAGTAGCATGAAATAATATCTACCTTCTCATTGAAATAGTTCATCATGAAACAGTTCTACTGCAACTTTTCATGCACAGTGAGAAGTTGGAATGAATAACACAAACTTAGATAGATAGAACCTGCTCTTACCATGAGAAACAGATTTCCCAATCTTCTCCTCCTCTTCCTCTTCTTCATCTTTAATGATGACGTTCAGCTCCAGTGTTTGACTGCAGTCTTCCAGCTTCACTGATGCCATCTCTGGATCCTGCGGTGCAAACTGGGCTCCACTGTCATAATCAGGACCCAATGACTGTAGGTTTGGACTCAGTGTGGAAGGAGAGAGGCTGGCTGGGTTTGTCCTCACTATTGATGTTACCGGCATCAGATTTAATTCTAGTCGTCCTGTAGTAAAATTGAGAAACAGACACAAAAAGTTAGTGTCTTGACAGTTCTTGCACTTTCTTTATTCTCTAAAAATATATTATATTTCTTCTTGTTATATTATCTAATTCAGTGCTTGACTTGGACTGAAACAGGTGCCAGTACTCATTTTGGGTGCCGGTACTGTTTATATTTAGGTGCAGGAGCTCCACAATACTGTTGAGCTAACATTCTATAAGAGGAACAGGAGCTCAAGCGCTAGATATTTGAGGTGCCGGAACTTAATCTATAGCAGATTTTCCCAAATTCTTTATTTTTACTATTTTCTACATTGTAGATTACAAAGATTCTACAAAGCTGTCATCATGGCAAAGGATGGCTACTTTGAAGAATCTAAAATCTAAAATATATTTGATTTGTTTAACACCTTTATGGTTACTACATGACTCCATATGTGTTATTTCATACTTTAGATGTCTTCACTATTATTCTACAATGTAGAAAATAGTAAAAAATTAAGAAAAACCCTTGAATGAGTAGGTGTGTCCAAACTTTTGACTGGTACTGTAAATGCATAAATGACAAAAGCCATTTAGTACAAGGTCACTGTTTGTTTTAGGCAGCACTATGTACTATTGTCCTGAATAACCTTGTCTTCACTGTATTACTTCAATCAAAAACCAATTGTATTTTCCGTTCACACAATAGTAACATTTATCGATAAATACAGAAACAACTGAATGTGTCTGAATATTAGTACACGTAGAAAACTGATAATCATTACATTCAGCTTCAAAACAGTAGTGCAACCGTGAAATAGTCTCTCTGCTGCACTGAAATCCGTTGATGCTGACCGAGTGGGTGGCGCCATTTTACCAGCTCGTTAATTTGACACAAAACCAAAAATGCTAAACAAACTCGGAAATCTAAAATAATTTGATTCTTTATGAAATCACCTTGAGGAAATTATGTACATCCATTCAGACAAACCCAAAGTATCTAGCTATGTGACTTGTAAAATAGTTACCAGGTTTACTCAGTTTGACATAAAAATAACACACCAAACGTGATAATACCTTAACGGATTTGTTACCTAGCATTGTATGACATGTTCTTTCGATATTAGAACGATTAAACGTGCTATTACATACTGATATTACATATTTTATAAAGTGTTAGTTAATGTTTGGAATATTGAGAGCTGCATAAGGATTTGGAGGATGACATACATTCCATGTATTTATTTCTGTCACTGGTGGGTGCCAGAAGGTATGCGGGCCAAGATAGCTGGGGGGCCACTGGTGCTAATCTTAGAAGGAGTATGTGATGGAATATCCTGACTAGGGTGCAACACGATACCATATAGGGTGATCCTATATGTGGCGAGGAGTGACACTCAATAATGGTTGGCAACTGTTGGATGGAATTAGCTCGGAAAATCATTATATAAACTAAGAATTAGCTTTCTTTATACTGAGGAATGGTGCGTGCCTGCCTGGAACTTCCTGTTCCCCCACTACCACAGTGCAGCCACAGATAGAACAATGAGACAGATATTTCACTGGATGTATAATTGTGAAGCATCCGCTTGGCGTTTCCACTCACTACCAAATATGGTAGTGAGAGGAAGCCCACTGGCCGGCAGTGGGAGAAGATGGAAGGAGATGGATTTTGGCCGACATTATGCAAATGTTCTAATCGATGAAACATCTGATCTTAATACAGTTCTGTTCCAAAAACTAAAATATGTTATGCACAGAGTGGACTAAGTTTTGTGGACTTACCTGTTGCAAATATTTTTTTAAATCACGTTATTTAGAAGGAACGCAACGGCGAATTGAGTTATTGCACACGAGCGCTTCACAGAGGAGGCAATCCCTAACAGAAATATGCAGATGTTTGCTAGAACACGCCAATTGGATCTCGCTAGCTCGTGCTTGGCTCTGCCCACTATGACTCATCTGTTCCCATTGGAAACGACCAGCTGTGGTCTATCTTGGTTTAGTTATAAAAAAAATTTGGTACGTTCAGGGATCCTTGGGATGGCCCTATCCCATTATATGAGAAGGGCAGTGCTTAATTTGAGCAGGATCCTCCGGTACCTCTCAGTTTTGTAGTCGTTCGTTCCGGAACCCATTTGCCAGGATCAGGTAGCCTACCTCTTGTGGCATGAAAAATATTTTCCACTGTTTGCAATGTATAAATCCTAATAAAAGCAATCAGAGAAATTACATTTAGATTCCTCTGTAATTGTCATGCCCCCTAAAAAAACAAGGCATGCCTAACGTGTGGCAAATCTGTCAGTTAACAGCATGCAGCCAAAACAGGCCTTTCGCAAATATTTATAATACAATCGCTGGAAAACACAGGTTGTAAAGCAAATGGATCCTGCTGAAAATAAAATACTAATGTCTGTATGTTACTAAGTTAACAACTTCCAAATAGGCCTATTGAGCGAACAGCATTGTTTAAAAAAGTAAAGCAAGAGAGAGATAAGCTTTTGGCCGGTGAGTGAGCTGCTCATCATTGGGTGAGTCAGTGAAACCGGAAAGCTTTTTTAGGACTATATCTTCCTCCTCATATTGTACAATGTGTTTCTCTGCACACTTAGGGGCCTCGGCTATTGATGGATTCAAGACAAGGTCGTTTTTATTGATCTCAGATTCTCAGTGTCAAAGTAGCCTGTCATTTTGGTCATTTGTGAGGTATTAAAAAAGATTATGTGAAAGTCTCCAGTCATCTAAAATGATGTAGAATTGCATGAAATCCATTTATAAAAAGAACACATTTTTCCCGGACTCTAGGCTACAAAAAATGTGTAACTTCTGCAAGCGGCTCCACACCACTGCTCTATGCCTGTACGCGAAAGCCATGATAATGCATGCAATGCTTTGTTATAAAGGTTGTTTGTTTTTATCCGTTCTGGTACCTCAGAGCCCCCCAGGTCACCCCCCTCTCGGGCTCACTTTTGGTTCCGGCACCGCCCAATTTACAAATGAAGCACTGGAGAAGTGGGTAGCTGCCGCTGCCTCCTCCGGGACACTTCTCCTTTGCATAAAGTTAATCAGGCTGTTGATTGTGGCCTGTAGAATGTTGTCCCACTCCTCTTCAATGGCTGTGCGAAATTCCTGGATATTGGTGGGAACTGGAAGAAGCTGTGGTAGACGTCGATCCAAACCATCCCAAACATGCTCAAAGGGTGACATGTCTCGTGAGTATACAGGCCATGGAAGAATTGGGACATTTTCAGCATGTTCAATTGTGTGCAGATCCTTGCGACATGGGGCCGTGCATTATCATGCTGAAACACGAGGTGATGGAGGTGGATGAATGGCAGGACAATGGGCCTCAGGATCTTGTCATGGCATCTCTGTGCATTCAAACTGCCATCGATAAAATGCAATTGTGTTAGTTGTCTGTAGCTTATGGCATCCCATACCATAACCCCGATACCATCATGGGGCACTCTGTTCACAACATTGACATCAGCAAACCGCACGCCCACACAACGCCGTACACGGTGGTCAGCAGTTGTGAGGCTGGTTGGGCATACTGCACAATTCTCTAAAACAACATTGGAGGCAGCTAATGGTAGAGAAATTAACCTAACATTCTCTGGCAACAGCTCTGGTGAACATTCCTGCAGTCAGCAGGCCAATTGCATGCTCCCTCAAAACTTGAGACATCTGTGGCATTGTGTTGTGTGAAAAAACTGCACATTTTAGAGTGGCATTTTTGTATTTGTTAAGGATCCCCATTAGATGCTGCCAATCACCTACTCAGCTACTCTTGTCCCCAGCACAAGGTGCATCTGTGTAATGATGATCATGCTATTTAATGAGCTTCTTGATATGCCACACCTGTCAGGTGGATGGGTTATCTTGGCAAAGGAGAAATGCTCACTAACTGGGATGTAAACAAATTTATGCACAACATTTTAGAAATAAGTTTGTGTCTGGAACATTTCTGGGATCTTTTAATTCACCTCATGAAACATGGGACCAACACTTGACATGTTGCGTTTATATGGTTGTTCAGTGTATACAGTATTTCTAAAAAAAATCATACAAGCTATCAATAATGAAACTTTATTTGAACTAAATCAGCCTGCTTTTCTGTTCTAATCAGGTCCCTTCACAGGCTCAGAAGGATCCTGTGAGGGCGGAACATTTTCTGGCTACAGTAGTCCTCGCAGGGCTTCTGCCGTGAAGTCTTGGAGGCCCAAAAACTTCTCATCTGCAGATATGATGTCTAGCTTCTTGGACTTCTTGTGCAGTACAATTAATAACTGTGGCTGTAAATACAAAAAAATCCACCTTCAAAATAAGTGTATCCAGATCACTTGATTGACGTACAACATTTGCCCGCTCTAAAAATGTGAGGGAAAAGGTTTGTGCAGGTGACTGACCTCCTCAGACCAATTGGCAGTACGCCCAGAACATTGTTCTGGGAACCAAAAGGGATATCTCAGTTTCAAGGTCTCAGCTTGGAGAGAAGAAGCCTTGTGAGCTATTGGTCGGTCAGATGCAGGAACCAAATGTTAATGATGAATTAATAATTAATAAGATAAACCATGCAAATATAACTTCTCTGTAAGCAGAATATAGGACAACTAACGGGACTTCCCCGGCAGAGCTCCCAACCGACGTGTACTATGGTGCTTTTAAGTTTGTTGGAACCTCTCCAGCATGCTGATAAAAAACAATTATTCATTTAAGTTTGACTTTGAGTCCCTTCGTGATGAACTTCCACGACAAAAACCCACCACCCCATTCCACTATTTAACACCATCTAGTCCTACGCCAGACAACTACAACTCAACACCCCCTGCAGCTGTTCTGCAGTAAATCGTCGCGATCCCAAGTACTTCTCTGCCGCTGCCACCACAGCCTCTATTTTCTGGGACTTTCGACCCATTTCTGCAGTACAATTGACAACCATTGCTATAAATGCTAAAAAGCCCACCTTACTGAAGCACATATTCTTCCCATCACTCTCTCTTGGTCTCTGCCTACTCAAAGGAATCGTCACCATGTACCCATCTTCCTCTACAACTCTCTTCACTGCTTCGGCATACAACACTTTCTGTACTACTGTAACCCTGGCAACCTCAATCTGCCTTTCTCTCACTTGACACCTCAGATCTCCAGCCCGTTAGCACCCCCACAACTAACACACAGAACTTTCTCCACCGATACCACTCACTACAAATCTCACTCCCACTGGGCCAGAATCATCCTTATCATCCTTGGAACGAGGCCCGAACTCGGAGTTCCTCACCGCAGGTAATTCATCCTCAGTCTCACCAGGTTCCATCTCTGAAGCTACTGGAGGACGTATCCCTCTTTATACACTAGACGATAACCTCCCTCACCACACTGCTTCCCTCTAAACTCAGCTCCTTCTCAGCGGTCATCATTGCACCTGCCACCACAGTTAATTCATCCTCACTCTCGTCACGTTCACTTTCCTCCTGTAGCTCTTCTAAAAGTTCTGTGTGATCTTCCATTCCATATTCACTCAAAACATATTCCACTTTTCTCCTTTGTCCATGTCCACCATCTTCTCCTTCATCAGATCTTACAGAAGGTTTGTGCATCCCCCACTGCAATCCCCCATTCTACTTTTTTTATTGATTTTATAACTGTGTAAATCTCTCTAGGACAAGGTGACTTTTATCAAAATATTTGCCTGTATTTACCCCTATAAAAATGAAATGGTAATTAGCTGCTATTGTGGCTATCATAAAGAACTACAAATGCTATTATAATCTGGACGAAATTGCTGAATCGAGTCAAAGGTAAGGATCTCTGGGTTAACTATCTAATGTTAGCTAAATTTAGTAATGAATAAATAGGCTACATTTATTTAAATGGTCAATTCTGTGAACTGTCTTGTGCAAGTTTTTAATTGACACAATACCTGTTAGCAAAGGTGTCAGCTAGAGATGACGTGCAGGAGATTGCAGTGATTTGTTGTTTTGCATGATGTCTACATTGATGATAATTTGTGTTTTATAATCTGAGTGGAAATAGAGCCGAATATGTTGCTAAAAGTCACGCCAGGGTAAGCCTACACAAAACACAGCCCTTATTTTAAGTGTTTCTAAAATGAATAAAAATTAACCTTGGAGGACTCAGAACCCGAGTAAAAGGGAGTATTCATGTTACTCGTCAACATTTAAATCATATTCTCATGTAGACTACTTTTTAGTTTCTTGCTTCCCAATATAGCAGGAAATGGATATGATACTATTGTTTTGAATGACCATTCCCTTGTGTGATTATTCTATAGGGATACAAAACTAGTAAAAGGATCCTCTAGATGGCGTTTGCATCCCAGATGGTTACAGGACCCAGACTTCTTACATTACGTTGGAGTGCATATAGATGTTTATTTGACATTGAACACTGACCAAACGTCAGCGAGTACCAGATGGGAGGCTTTCAAAGCACATATTTGGGGGCAAATTATACGTTTTACCAGTTTCACATAAAATAAATCAGAACAGGAGAGAGATGGACAGCAAAATCAGAGAATTGGAGAGGGAATCTTTTTTGGATAACTCAGTAGAAGTAAACAAGGAATGATTTGGTCTTAAAGCTCAGTATGAAGAACTTCCCACCTCAAAGGCAGCAAACATCTTAACTAGGCTGAAACAGTCCTATGATCAAGGGGATCATGGTTTAGACACTCGCAGAGTAGAAAGACATTTTGGAAATGTGACCGTTCAGATGTTGTTTTTGCAACAATTGAACAAAAAACAGTTTTTGCTTTATCATTGTGGGGTATTGTGAGTAGATTGATGAGGGAAAAAAACAATTTAATCTATTTTACAATAAGGCTGAAACGAAACAAAATATCAAAAAAGTCCAGGGGTCTGAATACTTTCCAAATGCACTGTATAAAGACTGGTGTGTGCCTTTCCAAATCATGTCCAACAAAATTAGTTAGATAGAACCTGCTCTTACCCTGAGAAACAGATTTCCCAATCTTCTCCTCCTCTTCTTCATCTTTAATGTTGACATTCAGCTCCAGTGTTTGACTGCAGTCTTCCAGCTTCACTGATGCCATCTCTGGATATTGCAATGCAAACTGGGCTCCACTGTCACAATCAGGACCCAGTGACTGTAGGTTTGGACTCAGTGTGGAAGGAGAGAGGCAGGCTGGGTTTGTCCTCACTGTCGATGTTACCGGCCTCAGACTGAATCGGCCAGTAGTAATATAGAGAGCACAGACACTAAAGTTAGTGTTGACAGTTCTGGCACTTTCTTTATTCTCTAAAAATATTTTCACTTTTTTCTTGTTCAATTATCTAATTCAGTGCCAATACTCATTTTGGGTGCCGGTACTGTTTATATTAAGGTGCAGGAGCTCCACAATACTTTTGAGCTAATACCTAACCTATAGTAGATAAATGCATAAATGACTCAAAAACCATTTAGTACAGGGTTACAGTTTGTTTTAGACAGCACTGTGTGCTATTTTCCTGAATAACCTTGCCTTCACTGTTTTACTTCAATCAAAAACCAATTGTATTTCCTGTTCACATCATAGCAACATGTATTGATAAAGACAGAAACAACAGAATGTATCTGAATATTAGTACACATGTAGAAAACCGATAATCATTACATTCAGCTTCAAAACCGGGAGACCCATGGGGCGGCGCGCAATTGGCCCAGCGTCGTCCAGGGTAGGGGAGGGAATGGCCGGCAGGGATGTAGCTCAGTTGATAGAGCATGGTGTTTGCAAAGTCAGGGTTGTGGGTTTGATTCCCACAGGGGGTATGAAAAAAAAATGTATACACTCACTAACTGTAAGTCGCTCTGGATAAGAGCGTCTGCTAAATGACTAAAATGTAAAACAGTAGTGCGACCGTGAAATTGTCTCTCTGATGCACCCGCACTGTCCTCACTGAAGTCCGTTGACGCTGACCGAGAGGACGCCGCCATTTTACCAGCTTGGGAATTTTACACAAAAACAATAATATGCTAAACGAACTCAGACATCTCAAATAAATTGATTATTTATTAAACTAACATGAGAAAATTATGTACATTCACTCAGACAAACCCAAAATCTCTAGCTATGTGACTTGTAAAATCGTTTTTATCACGTTCTTTCACTCACTCGGTTTGACACAAAAATAACACATCAAACCTTTACCAAACGTGATAATACCTTAACGGATGTGTTAACTAGCATGTTATGACATGTTCTTTCAACATTAGAAAGTTTAAACGTGCTATTACATACCTCTAGTAATAAATAGAAACGGACACAAAGGTTATCTTCTTGACAACAGAGCTTTCTTTATTGAGAAGAATTGTGCGCGTGATGAAGACATTACGTAATAACGTAAAATGACGACATTACGTAGAATACACAATAACGTTACTCAAATTGACTGGCGTCTCATCGACAAATATGATTTCACATTTGTTAGTTTAGATTTGTTTGTTTATTATCACATATTTGTATTTGTAAAAGTAATATAAACACACAACATTTTGTATGATCAGATATTTTTATTTTTAAACATAGCACATTGAATTATTGAACAATTACACATTACACATTATTGAACAATTATATTTGATTTTCTTATTAACTAGTAAACCTACACATTCTGAACAATTATAGTTTCAAGCAGTGTATTGGTAGTTAGTTAACATGCTACCTGACTGATCAACAATTATAGGTACAAGCTAATAACAAGGTATATATGCTATCTTATTGAACAAGCAACTTAACTCAAATAATGATATGTGCGCTAGGCATCTCTCTCCAGATCTCTCCAGGTTGTTGTGCTGCTTGGCTGGCCTGCTGCTGCCTGTGCACGAGCTGAGTGTGTGACAGAGAAAATTGTTTTTGTGTCATTTAGAGAGAAAATGTGTGCATTTTAGCGTTTGAGTCACTTTTCAAAAGTTGCAAAAAGTTCCAAATAAGTTTTTAAAAGTAGTTACATTTGTTGCTAGGTGCTGTTTGAAAAAAAAAGTTGCCTGGGTAGTCTGAAAAGTTGCTAAATCTAGCAACAAAATTGCTAAATTGGCACCACTGGGCCCTACCCCATTACATGAGAACTGGGTATATGCCGCTTCCTAATCCGGGACACTTCTACTTTGCATAGAGTTGATGGAGCTGTTGATTGTTTTTCTTTTTCTTTTTTTTTTACCTTTATTTAACTAGGCAAGTCCGTTAAGAACAAATTCTTATTTACAATGACGGCCTACACCGGCCAAACCCGGACGACGCTGGGCCAATTGTGCGCCGGCCTATGGGACTCCCAATCACGGCCGGTTGTGATAGCCTGGAATCTAAGGCACTGCATCTCAAGCACTGAGATGCAGTGCTTTAGACCGCTGAGCCACTCGGGAGCCTGTGGAATGTTGTCTCATTCCTCTTCAGTGGCTGTGCGAAGTTGCTGTATATTGACGGGAACTGGAACAAGCTGTGGTACACGTCGATCCAGCCCTCCCAAACATGCTCAATGGGTGACATGTCTGGTGAGTATGCAGGACAAGGAAGAACTGGGACATTTTCAGCCTCCAGGAATTGTGTACAGATCCTTGTGACATTGGGCCCTGCATTATCATGCTGAAACATGACGTGATGTCGGCAGGACAATGGGCCTCAGGATATTGTCATGGTATCTCTGTGCATTACATTTTCCATTGATAAAATGCAATTTTGTTCCTTCTCCATAGCTTATGCCTGCCCATACCATAACCCTTACTCTCCCAGATGTTTAGTTCATTTCATTCCGATCTCCTCTGCATTATTGTAGCCATTTGCTACAGCCTGTCAACTATGCCTCTGCCTATCCCTGTTCTCTCCTCTCTGCACAGGCTACACAAACGCCCCACACCGCGTGGCTGCTGCCTCTCTAACCTGGTGGTCCCTGCACGCACCCCACACCTGGAGTTCCAGGTCTCAGGCAGCCTCTGGAACTGCCGTTCTGCTGCCAACAAAGCTGACTTCATCCCAGCCTATGCTAATCTCCAGTCCCTCGACTTCCTGGCGCTGACGGAAACATGGATTACCACTGAAAACACTGCTACTCCTACTGCTCTCTCCTCGTCTGACCATGTGTTCTCGCATACCCCGAGAGCATCTGGTCAGAGGGGTGGTGGCACAGGAATCCTCATCTCTCCCAAGTGGACATTCTCAATTTTTCCCCTAACCCATCTGTCTATCTCCTCATTTGAATTCCATGCTGTCACAGTCACTAGCCCATTTAAGCTTAATATCCTTGTCATCTATCGCCCTCCAGGTTCCCTTGGAGAGTTCATCAATGAGCTTGACGCCTTGATAAGTTCCTTTCCTGAGGATGGCTCACCCCTCACAGTTTTGGGGGATTTCAACCTCCCTATGTCCACATTTGACTCATTTCTCTCTCCCTCCTTCTTTCCACTTCTCTCCTCTTTTGACCTCACCCTCTCACCGTCCCCCCCTACTCACAAGGCAGGCAATACGCTTGACCTCATCTTTACTAGATGCTGCTCTTCTACTAATCTCACTGCAACTCCCCTCCATGTCTCCGACCACTACTTTGTTTCCTTTTCTCTCTCGCTCTCCTCCCACACTACTCACTCTGCCCCTTCACAGATGGTAATGCGCCGCCGCAACCTTCGCTCTCTCTCTCCCACTACTCTCTCCTCTTCCATCCTATCATCTCTTCCCTCTGCTCAATCCTTCTCCCTCCAATCTCCTGATTCTGCCTCCTCAACCCTCCTCTCCTCCCTTTCTGCATCCTTTGACTCTCTGTGTCCCCTATCCTCCCGGCCGGCTCGGTCCTCCCCTCCAGCTCCGTGGCTTAATGACTCATTGCGAGCTCACAGAACAGAGCTCCGGGCAGCGGAGCGGAAATGGAAGAAAACTAAACTCCCTGCCGACCTGGCATCTTTTCACTCCCTCCTCTCTACATTTTCTTCATCTGTTTCTGCTGCTAAGGCCACTTTCTACCACTCTAAATTCCAAGCATCTGCCTCTAACCCTAGGAAGCTCTTTGCCACATTTTCCTCCCTCCTGAATCCTCCCCCCCCGCCCCCCTCCTCTCTCTCTGTGGATGACTTCGTCAACCACTTTGAAAAGAAGGTTGACGACATTCGATCCTCGTTTGTTAAGTCTAATGACACTGCTGGTCCTACTCACACTGCCCTACCCTATGCTTTGACTTCTTTCTCCCCTCTCTCTCCAGATAAAATCCTACGACTTGTGACTGCAGGCCGCCCAACAACCTGCCCGCTTGACCCCATCCCCTCCTCTCTTCTCCAGACCATCTCCGGTGACCTTCTCCCCTACCTCACCTCGCTGATCAACTCATCCTTGACCGCTGGCCATGTCCCTTCCGTCTTCAAGAGAGCGAGAGTTGCTCCCCTTCTCAAAAAACCAACACTCGATCCCACTGATGTCAACAACTACAGACCAGTATCCCTTCTTTCTTTTCTTTCCAAAACTATTGAGCGTGCCGTCTTTAGCCAACTCTCTTGCTATCTCTCTCAGAATGACCTTCTTGATCCAAACCAGTCAGGTTTCAGGACTGGTCATTCAACTGAGACTGCTCTTCTCTGTGTCACGGAGGCTCTCCGCACTGCTAAAGCTAACTCTCTCTCCTCTGCTCTTGTCCTTCTAGACCTGTCTGCTGCCTTTGATACTGTGAACCATCAGATCCTCCTCTCCACCCTCTCCGAGCTGGGCATCTCCGGCGCGGCTCACTCCTGGATTGCGTCCTACCTGACCGGTCGCTCCTACCAAGTGGCGTGGCGAGAAGCTGTCTCCGCACCACGTGCTCTCACCACTGGTGTCCCCCAGGGCTCAGTTCTAGGCCCTCTCCTTTTCTCCCTATACACCAAGTCACTTGGCTCTGTCATATCCTCACATGGCCTCTCCTATCATTGCTACGCTGACGATACACAACTAATCGTCTCCTTTCCCCCTTCTGATAACCAGGTGGCGAATCGCATCTCTGCATGTCTGGCAGACATATCAGTATGGATGACGGATCACCACCTCAAGCTGAACCCTGGCAAGACGGAGCTGCTCTTCCTCCCGGGGAAGGACTGCCCGTTCCATGATCTCGCCATCACGGTTGACAACTCCGCTGTGTCCTCCTCCCAGAGTGCGAAGAGCCTAGGCGTGACCCTGGACAACACCCTGTCGTTCTCCGCCAACATCAAGGCGGTGACCCGCTCCTGCAGGTTCATGCTCTACAACATTCGGAGAGTACGACCCTGCCTTACACAGGAAGCGGCACAGGTCCTAATCCAGGCACTTGTCATCTCCCGTCTGGACTACTGCAACTCGCTGTTGGCTGGCCTCCCTGCCTGTGCCATTAAACCCCTACAACTCATCCAGAATGCCGCAGCCCGTCTGGTGTTCAACCTTCCCAAGTTCTCTCACGTCACCCCCCTCCTCCGCACACTCCACTGGCTTCCAGTTGAAGCTCGCATCCGCTACAAGACCATGGTGCTTGCCTATGGAGCAGTGAGGGGAACGGCACCTCTGTACCTTCGGGCTCTGATCAGTCCCTACACCCAAACGAGGGCATTGCGTTCATCCACCTCTGGCCTGCTGGCTCCCCTTCCTCTGCGGAAGCATAGTTCCCGCTCAGCCCAGTCAAAACTGTTCGCTGCTCTGGCACCCCAATGGTGGAACAAGCTCCCTCACAACGCCAGGACAGCGGAGTCACTCACCACCTTCCGGAGACATTTGAAACCCCACCTCTTTAAGGAATACCTGGGATAGGATAAAGTAATCCTTCTACCCCCCCAAAAAAAAATAATTGTAAAGTGATTATCCCACTGGCTATAGGGTGAACGCACCAATTGGTGAGTCGCTCTGGATAAGAGCGTCTGCTAAATGACGTAAATGTGCCCTTGAGCAAGGCACTTTACCCTAATTGCTCCTGTAAGTCGCTCTGGATAAGAGCGTCTGCTAAATGACTAAAATGTAAATGTAAATGTAAACATGGGGTACTGTGTTCACGACATTGACATCAGCAAACCACACGCCCACACAACGCCATACACAGTGGTCAGCAGTTGTGAGGCTGGTTGGGCATACTGCCAAATTCTCTAAAACAAAGTTGGAGGCGGCTTATGGTAGAGAAATTACATTAAATTATCTGCCAACAGCTCTGGTGGACATTCCTGCAGTCAGCATGCCAATTGCATGCTCCCTCAAAACTTGAGACATCTGTGGCATTGTCAGTGGTAGAAAAAGCACCCAATTGTCATACTTGAGTAAAAGTAAAGATACCTTAATAGAAAATGACTCAAGTAAAACTGAAAGTCACCCAGTAAAATACTACTTGAGTAAAAGTCTATAACTATGTGGTTTTAAATATACTTAAGTATCAAAAGTAAATGTAATTGCTAAAATATACTTCACTATCAAAAGTCAAAGTAAACGTATAAATAATTTCAAATTCCTTATATTAAGTAAACCAGACGACACCATTTTATTTTTTACATTGTATTTATGGATAGCCAGGGGCACACCAACACTCAGATGTTCTCTTGATAATTATGTGAATTTGACCATTTGTCTGTCCTAAGCATTCAAAATGTAACGAGTACTTTTAGGTGTCAGGGAAAATGTATGGAGTAAAAAGTACATCATTTTCTTTTGGAATGTAGTGAAGTAAAAGTTGTCAAAAGTAGAAATAGTAAAGTAAAGTACAGATACCCAAAAAACGACTTAAGTAAAAAATACTTTAAAATACTACTTAAGTACTTTACACAACTGGGCATTGTGTTGTGTGACAAAACTTCACATTTTAGATTATTTTTTTTTTAACGGGGTATCTTACAGTGAGTGAAAAAAGTATTTGATCCCCTGCTGATTTTGTACGTTTGCCCACTGACAAAGAAATTATCAGTCTATAATTTTAATGGTAGGTTTATTTGAACAGTGAGGGACAGAATAACAACAAAAATCTTATATATCCCAGCTTTACATTGGGTGGAAGATAGGCTTACCCTGGCGTAACGTTTTGATAACAGTGTAAATCTCTCTAGGACAAGGTGACTTTGATCCATATATTCACCTGCATTTACCCCCCCAAAAATGAAAAGCTAATTAGCTGCTAATGTGGCTATCCTAGTAACTTCAAGAGCCAGTGTCTTTGAAAATACCCTACAACAAGGTACATAATGTTTCAAGTGTGATTAACAAGCCTACTTTCTCAAAGTTCTGTTCCTACCAACTGTATGGGATGAACAGGAACATCTGTTAAGTGTGTACTATAAATGTGGTAACGGTTTGACATCTGTGATATTCTCTGACGTTGCAGATGCAGAGGACTTGAGGCCATGTGCCACCTCAAGCCAGAGCGACAGTAAGTGTCTGGTTGTAGTTTTAGGGTAAACAATTAGTTTTAGGGTAAACAATTGAATTGTATGAAGTATTATAGCTTTACAAACCTTTATTTAAAGTCATATTACTACTTTGTGCATACTGTTAGAACTTTCCAAATAGTTGTGGTGCTGTGTATGGGTGAAACTTGTATTTACAACAGTAGTGAAATCACCCTTTTCTTCTGGGGTAAAACACAAGTGTGATACCATGTTTGTAAATATCTGTATGTATTTGCCATCAAACTAAAAGCATAATAAATAAATAAATAATTCTTAGCATTTATTTTTGTTGGGATTCATTCACCTTCCCACTGAGCTCCTGACTGACATCCCTTCACGTTTGGTTCTGTGCCAGTTTCAAAAGCAAAGTATGTCTTCATGTTTTTCCTTCTGTTTTCTCAGTTAGTCCAAGTGGCAGCCAGGAAGAAGCTGGCCAAGACAGAGCATCAGAATCAGGTTTCTTTAGCCATCAAGATATTGATCTTGAAATCGTAAATGTAGAAAGTTTCAATAACAGCATGATTTTTTCTTATATTTTAGACCAAGAGCTGCCATCCCTGCTTGATGATCCTGTGGCTTCTGAGATGCCTGCTGGATACATTAAAGGTATATTATGCTAGCCTATATGTTACAACATGTTGCTTCTCTTGTATTGTCAACATCAATTCCAAATTGTTTGGCTGTCAGCAGATACATGGTTATCAATACTACTAATATATATGAAGGGTGGATATTTTGATCGAGGTATTTCACATGGCCTTGATCCATGTCCTGCCTGGTACTCATGGCTTGTATTTTCACGCTGCTTGCAGCAAAACTGTTGAGTCTTTATTATTTTGCAGATCTTCAAGCAGTGGAGATGAGGATAATGGTGGAACTGGAGATGATCCGTACAGAGTTCAGGACTGCTCTGAACCAAGTTATGGAGGCCATAGAGGATAATGGTGAAACTGGAGATGATCCGTACAGAGTTCAGGACTGCTCTGAACCAAGTTATGAAGGCCATAGAGGATAATGGTGGAACTGGAGATGATCCGTACAGAGTTCAGGACTGCTCTGAACCAAGTTATGGAGGCCATAGAGGATAATGGTGAAACTGGATATGATCCGTACAGAGTTCAGGACTGCTCTGAACCAAGTTATGAAGGCCATAGAGGATAATGGTGAAACTGGAGATGATCTATACAGAGTTCAGGACTGCTCTGAACCAAGTTATGGAGGCCATAGAGGATAATGGTGGAACTGGAGATGATCCGTACAGAGTTCAGGACTGCTCTGAACCAAGTTATGAAGGCCATAGAGGATAATGGTGAAACTGGAGATGATCCGTACAGAGTTCAGGACTGCTCTGAACCAAGTTATGGAGGCCATAGAGGATAATGGTAGAACTGGAGATGATCCGTACAGAGTTCAGGACTGCTCTGAACCAAGTTATGGAGGCCATAGAGGATAATGGTGGAACTGGAGATGATCCGTACAGTGTTCAGGACTGCTCTGAACCAAGTTATGGAGGCCATAGAGGATAATGGTGGAACTGGAGATGATCCATACAGAGTTCAGGACTGCTCTGAACCAAGTTATGGAGGCCATATAGGATAATGGTGAAACTGGAGATGATCCGTACAGAGTTCAGGACTGCTCTGAACCAAGTTATGGAGGCCATAGAGGATAATGGTGGAACTGGAGATGATCCGTACAGAGTTCAGGACTGCTCTGAACCAAGTTATGGAGGCCATAGAGGATAATGGGGGAACTGGAGATGATCCGTACAGAGTTCAGGACTGCTCTGAACCAAGTTATGGAGGCCATAGAGGCCCGGGAGCCAAAGGAGTCAGAGTCCTTGGGGCAACTTGAAATGCTGCAAAACCCTGCAGAAACAAATGAGGAACTAAAGGATATATGTGTAACACTTAAAGACTCCCACTATCGAAGGGAAATGGTAGGGATGGCCATTTAAAATGGATCTGTTTGTAAAAAATGGGAAATCTATTTCAAGTATTTTGAAAGCAATTGACAAAAATAAGTTAGCTGTTTATCAAGAGCCCCTTGAATGCGTCCAGATTTGAGAGAAAATTGCAACCTGCAATATTATTGAATCAAAACATCTTAATGTCAACGAAATGCAGTTGTCAAATATGCCATATGCCTATTTAGTGTTTGGATTGATTTCCCAATTAACACTTAACTTATCTTAAGAAGAAACTATCAGCCCTCTGCCTGTTTACACAAGTTTTAGCCCATGATGTCACGCCCTGGCTCTGGGGACTCTTAAATGTTGAGCCAGGGTGTGGATTTTTCTATGTTTAGTTTTCTATGTTTTTTGTTCTAGATCGTTTAGATCTATGTTGGCCAGGGTGGTTCCCAATCAGAGGCAGCTGTAGCTCGTTGTCTCTGATTGGGGACCATACTTAGGCAGCCTGTTGGCACCAGTTAGTTTGTGGGATCTTGATCCGTAAAGGTTTGGTGTATGTAACCTCAGGACTTCACGTATCGTTTCGTTTTGTTGTTTTGTTCATGTGTTGTGTATCAATAAAGATGTACGCTTATCACGCTGCGCCTTGGTTCCACGAGTCATCAGTCAACGTGCGTGACAGAAGATCCCACCTAAAGAGGACCAAGCAGCGTGTCCAGGAACAGACAGCCTATACTTGGGAGGAGATCCTGGACGGGAAGGGATCCTGGACTTGGGAAGAGATTCAGGCCGGAATGGATCGCCGTCCTTGGGAGGAGACTGTGGAGGCACGCTACAGAGAGGAGCAGTGGCAACACAGAGGGTACCGGCCGAGGAGGAAGCCCGATAGACAGCCCCAAGAAAAATGTTTGGGGGGGCTAAAAGGGTGGTTGGCGGAGCCTAGAGTTAGAGCAGAGCCAACTCCCCATACTCAGGCTAGGAAGCGTGAGACTGGGCAGGCTCCGTGTTATGCGGAGCCACGTACTGTGCCGCGAGTGTTCCGGCACAGTCCTGTACGTCCGGTGCTAGCACCACGCACGTGTCGTGCTAAGATGGGCATGCAGCCAGGACGGGGTGTGCCGGCTCAATGCTCGTGGCCTCCAGTACGCCTCCTCGGTCCCGTATATCCTGCGCCAGTGCCACGTGCTGTAGCGCCAATACGAGTGCACAGCCCTGTACGTCCTGTGCTGATGCCTCACACATATTGTGTGGAAATAGGCATTCAGCCAGGACAGGTTGTGTCAGCTCTCCGCTCCAGACCTCCAGTCCGCCTCCACAGTCCGGCCCGGCCCTGGCTCCCCGCACCAAGCCAGTGGTGCGTGTTCCCAGTCCAGCCCGGCCTGTTCCTTCTCCCCGCACCAAGCCAGTGGTGCGTGTTCACAGTCCGGCCCGGCCCGTTCCGGCTCCCCGCACCAAGCCAGTGGTGCGTGTTCCCAGTCCAGCCCGGCCTGTTCCTGCTCCCCGCACCAAGCCAGTGGTGCGTGTTCCCAGCCCGGTCCGGCCTGTTCCTGTCCCTCGCACCAAGCCAGTGGTGCGCGTCGCCAGCCCGGTCCGGCCTGTTCCTGTCCCTCGCACCAAGCCAGTGGTGCGCGTCGCCAGCCCGGTCCGGCCTGTTCCTGTCCCTCGCACCAAGCCAGTGGTGCGCGTCGCCAGCCCGGTCCGGCCTGTTCCTGCTCCCCGCACCAAGCCTGTGGTGCACGTCGTCAGCCCAGTCCGGCCCGTTCCTGCTTCCCGCACCAAGCCAGTGGTGCGCGTCGTCAGCCCGGTCCGGCCCGTTCCTGCTCCCCGCACCAAGCCTGTGGTGCGCGTCGCCAGCCCGGTCCGGCCCGTTCCTGCTCCCCGCACCAAGCCTGTGGTGCGCATCGTCGGTCCGGCCCGTTCCTGCTCCCCGCACCAAGCCAGTGGTGCGCGTCGTCAGCCCGGTCCGGCCCGTTCCTGCTCCCCGCGCCAAGCCAGTGGTGCGTGTGTCCAGTCCGGCACGGCGCGTGCCTGTTCCACCGGTGCCTGTCCGCACCGTCCTCTCCACTCCGAGTCAGAGCAATCCGCTCCACCAGGGTCCGGTCCAACTCCAGTCAGCGGATCCACTCCGGAGCCAGAGCAATCCGCTCCACCGGTGTCCAGTCCAGCTCCGGACAGCGGCTCCAGTCCGGAGCCGGTAAGGTTTGGTCCACCGTCGTCGGGTCCAGCTCCAGTCAGCGGGACCAGACCAGGGGCGCAACGGGGAGGTGGAGAAAAGGTGGTGGTCACGCCCGGAGCCGGATCCGCCTCCGAGGCGGAATGCCCACCCGGCCCCTACCCTCTTGTGTTTGTGTGGCGGAGGAGAACTTGGTGAAAGTGTTGTCGTCAGATGAGACCAAAATCGAGCTATTTGGCATCAACTCAACTCACCGTGTTTGGAGGAGGAGGAATGCTGCCTATGACCCCAAGAACACCATCCCCACCGTCAAACATGGAGGTGGAAACATTATGCTTTGGGGGTGTTTTTCTGCTAAGGGGACAGGACAACTTCACCGCATCAAAGGGACGATGGACGGGGCCATGTACCGTAAAATCTTGGGTGAGAACCTCCTTCCCTCAGCCAGGGCATTGAAAATGGGTCGTGGATGGGTATTCCAGCATAACAATGACACAAAACACACGGCCAAGGCAACAAAGGAGTGGCTCAAGAAGAAGCACATTAAGGTCCTGGAGTGGCCTAGCCAGTCTCCAGACCTTAATCCCATAGAAAATCTGTGGAGGGAGCTGAAGGTTCGAGTTGCCAAACGTCAGGCTCGAAACCTTAATGACTTGTAGAAGATCTGCAAAGAGGAGTGGAACAAAATCCCTCCTGAGATGTGTGCAAACCTGGTGGCCAACTACAAGAAACGTCTGACCTCTGTGATTGCCAACAAGGGTTTTGCCACCAAGTACTAAGTCATGTTTTGCAGAGGGGTCAAATACTTTCCCTCATTAAAATGCAAATCAATTTATAACATTTTTGACATGCATTTTTCTGGATTTTTGTTGTTGTTATTCTGTCTCTCACTGTTCAAATAAACCTACCATTAAAATTATATACTTATCATGTCTTTGTCAGTGGGCAAATGCACAAAATCAGCAGGGGATCAAATACTTTTTTCCCTCACTGTATGTCAGCGGACACCACAGCTACGTAGAAGGAACGTTTCACAATAACGTTATCATGACTTATGTAGGGACTAAAATAACTTTGGTCACGTCCTGGAACGTAATTTTGTTAGCTGGGAAAACTCACTCTAGGAACGTATTCCAGTTTCTGCCTGCCAGCTGGAATGGAAATCTTTGCCAGTGGGTGTGCGTGTGGAAACTACCTGCTCCTCCCCTCTGAAGCATAGGTTACTGTATCCTACTGACAACGTTACAAGCATGATTCAGAAATTAGGGAGATATGTTTAATTTGAGAAGAATGAGGACATTCCATTTATTTTTTCAATGCTAGTTAAGGATACCACGTTTCACATTGGATTTATTAACGACAAAAAGGTAGGACCTGTTTTTACCATTAGCTCTGTTCCAACGTTAAACCAACTCTGTAGTTCCGATAAGCCGACAGAGAAGCAGACGGTCTGACTGATAAGCCGACAGAGAAGCAGACGGTCTGACTGATAAGCCGACAGTGAAGCAGACGGCCTGACTGATAAGCCGACAGTGAAGCAGACGGCCTGACAGATAAGCCGACAGAGAAGTAGACCGAGAAGCAGACGGCCTGACCGATAAGCAGACAGAGAAGCAGACAGAGAAGCAGACAGAGAAGCAGACAGAGAAGCAGACAGAGAAGCAGACAGAGCAGCAGACAGAGAAGCAGACACTCCATGTAGGAGACTTTATGTAAAACGCATAGGGCGACAGAAAGACAAGTCACACAGCATGATGTTAAAGTAGAAGCAGCCCATTCACTCAGACATAATAACCCCCTACCAATCATAAGAATACAATACAATGTTTCACACACAAGTTATATGTGCCTATATGTTACAACATGTTGCTTCTCTTGTATTGTCAACATCAATTCCAAATTGTTTGGCTGTCAGCAGATACATGGTTATCAATACTACTAATATATATGAAGGGTGGATATTTTGATCGAGGTATTTCACATGGCCTTGATCCATGTCCTGCCTGGTACTCATGGCTTGTATTGTCACGCTACTTGCAGCAAAACTGTTGAGTCTTTTATTATTTTGCAGATCTTCAAGCAGTGGAGATGAGGATAATGGTGAAACTGGAGATGATCCGTACAGAGTTCAGGACTGCTCTGAACCAAGTTATGGAGGCCATAGAGGATAATGGTGGAACTGGAGATGATCCGTACAGAGTTCAGGACTGCTCTGAACCAAGTTATGGAGGCCATAGAGGATAATGGTGGAACTGGAGATGATCCGTACAGAGTTCAGGACTGCTCTGAACCAAGTTATGGAGGCCATAGAGGATAATGGTGGAACTGGAGATGATCCGTACAGAGTTCAGGACTGCTCTGAACCAAGTTATGGAGGCCATAGAGGATAATGGTGGAACTGGAGATGATCCGTACAGAGTTCAGGACTGCTCTGAACCAAGTTACGGAGGCCATAGAGGATAATGGTGGAACTGGAGATGATCTGTACAGAGTTCAGGACTGCTCTGAACCAAGTTACGGAGGCCATAGAGGATAATGGTGAAACTGGAGATGATCCGTACAGAGTTCAGGACTGCTCTGAACCAAGTTATGGAGGCCATAGAGGATAATGGCCTTTTTACTTCACTTTAATCCAGTCGGTCAATTTAACTAAATGATTGTGCTAGTAAAAAAGGAATGTAGTAGGGAGTCGACGTTAAACCGGCATTTTGATCATTTGTTTAAGGAAAATAATGACCAGTTTGTGTTATTTTGACTTCCAGGAGCGGGTCGAGGAAGAGACCGTGGATGAGGATGGAGCAGCAGCACCTGAATAAACATAACATAGTTATTCACTTTTAGCTTTAAGCAGTTTTACAGTTCTTGATTGGAGTGCAGTGTTCATGTTTTTACTGACTTGTTATTTTGTGAGCTTATTGCTGTGATTTTGTTTACGAATCTATTGTGATACAGTCTATGTAAAAAAAGTATTTTTTTTCTGGCATTTTGCATATTTCGTCAGTGGACACCTACCGACGGGACACTGTGTATATGTTCAGGGTAGATTAAATGACGTGTCTTAAGGGTCCTCCCGAGTGGCGCAGTGGTCTAAGACACTGCATCGCAGCTGCATTGCTACAGGTGATGCACAATTGTCCGGATTAGGGGAGGGTTTGGCGAGCCGGAATGTCTTTGTCCCCATCACACTGTTACGTACGAAAGTTACGTTCCCAGTGGTTACCAGAAACTACATTTTCTGGGGTTCTCAACGTACTTTCTGACGTTTAGCAACATTATGAGGTTGACTTAAAAATAAATTCAAGTCTTTTATTAAGTCGTCTGTGTTTGGTATAGTCTTGTCGATGTATGTTAAAACCTCCTCCATTGTTTCCTCGCACACATCTTTAAAACCAAACAATTCCCCATAAAAACCCTCGACTACTTTTTTAATTCCCTCTGTGTCTGTTTTTAAAAACCCATCTTTATCCTTTAAACCCGTCATAAACCTACCCTTACTGACTATCTTTTAAAAAAAGTACCTGGTACATTTTTCCCCCTCTTCTAATTCCCTTTCCTTACTTCTTAAAATAACCCCTTTGCTCTTCTGTTCTGCTAAAAATGCCATCTCTTTCTTAACGTCTTTGATTTCTTGGTTAAAATCAAAACCCTGTTGGTGTAGATTAAAATACCGTTCCAGTCGCTTCTGCAGTCCCAACATGCGTCTATCTTTCTCTTTACTTTTTTTCTTTCCTATCTCTCTAAAGAAGGTCCTCGTCTTACCCTTCACCATTTCCCACCACTGTGCTCGTGTGTCGAAGAAGTCCTGTAGCGTCTGCCACTGGCTGAACTGCTCCCTGTACTGGCTAACTACTCTATCATCTTCTAAAAGGGAGCAGTTCAGTTTCCAGGGCCCTCTTCCTACAGTCACACCCGAAGTTAGTGACAGGGTGCACGTCAGCATTACGTGGTCTGAGAAGAAAGCAGGGGTTATTCTAGCATCAGTTGGCGGGCAGTCGCGGGTAAACAGATAGTCTATGCGAGAGGCTCTGGTGCCGTCACCACTGGTCCAGGTGAAGCCCTCCTCTCTTGGATGCAGGGTTTTAAAACAGTCCGTTAGTTTAAAATCCCTGCACAACCCTTTGCAATAAAACACTTGACCTATCTACTTTAAAATCTTCTCCCGCTCCTCTCCTGTCTGCTCTACTTAAAAACACAGTTAAAATCCCCACCCACCACTAGAGGATCCCTCCCCAGCATGTGGGACTGCAGGTCTTCTAAAAGGGCGCACCGGTCATGTTTGTTGTTAAAACCATATACATTTAGCACGTTAAAATCCCTCCCCATAAAAGTACATTTGGCTAAAAGAGCACGTCCCCCAACCACCACTGTGCTCCCCTTCACCACCACCTGTGGGGTCTTGAATAAAATAGCAACACCGTCGTTTTTATTAAAATTGGAACCACTCCAAATGGAGGGCCCGTGCTGCCACTTCTCCTCCCATTTGCTGTTAGAGGTTAAAAAGGGTAGACCACACTCCTGCAATAAAAACACATCTGAATTAAAACTTTCTAAAAAGGATAAAACAGATTGTGCTCTTAAATCAGTTTTTACGCTCCTAACATTTATAGTGGTGATGTTAAAAGCCATAAAAGAGGTTAGTAAAAACAGTGCTAAATAAGAAAGAAGGCATTAAAACAGTTTAAAAGGGGTTATTTTTTAGAAACTTTCTCTCTCTCCCTGCGGGGTAAGGGGGGGTGGCAGGGAGAGGAGGTAAAAACAGGGTTTAAAAACGATTCTTGGTTGGGGGAGTTTGATGGGAAGACCCTGGACTCATCCTCCCCCTGGGAGCTCTCCCACTCCAACTTTCCTTTTTTCTCCTCGCCCTGTTCGGGGTCGGAGAGCTCCTCGGCGTTTCTCTTCCTTGGGGGAAGGTGTTCGCCCAGGGTCCCTCCCACCTCTCCCACACTCTCCTCACTTGACAGTGTCGTTTCCGACACTGTCATCATGCTGTCTGACCCACTTGGGGAGCTCTCACTCACCGTCTCTCCAGAGCCGTCTTTCTCGGCCCTTTCTCCTTCAGGGGTCACATCAGTCTGGGGCGGGTGGGTTGGGGTGGGGAGGGTTTTTGCCTCCACTCCCACTTCTCCCACCACCGCACCTTCCGCGCACTCCACCTTATCTACCACTTCCTCCACTACTGCCACCACTTCCTCAACTACCGTCACCACCTCCTCTACTACCGCCACCACCACCTCCTCCACTACCGCCACCACCTCCTCCACCACCTCCTCCACTATCACCTCCTCCGCTACCTTGGCAACTGCCGCTTCCTTCTTCTGGCGCTCGGAAGCCCGGTCCGCAGCCGCCGCCTCCATCCTGCCAGCCCTGACCTTATTGGCCCAGGAGGAGGGGCAGCTGCGGATGAGGTGGGACCGCTCGCCACAGAGGTTGCACGACCTTCCATTCGTGCACTCCTCGTAGCGGTGGTCCACCTCCCGGCACTTCATGCAGACCACCTTGTCACAGGCGTCTGCTAGGTGGCCATGTTCACCACACTTACGGCACAGCTTGGGCTGGTCCTGGTAGTGAACATGGCCCCTGTTCTCTCCGAGGACTATGGTGGATGGGATGGCTTTCAACCCACCATAGCCCCCGGGATCCTCCCTTTGCTGGACAGTCACCCTCCAGGCCCCTGTCCAGATCCCGTCGGGATCCTTCACCTGGGTCAGGGGCCCCTTCACGTTGCAGTACCTGCCCAGCCATACTGCAACGTCCTCCGGCTGTACCGTCTCGTTGTACATACGGATAATAACAGTTTTAATGCTATTATCCGTCAGCTTGATCACCTCAAACATTGCTGCGAGGGATCCCTGCTTGTTCTGGGAGTTCTGGAGTTTCCCCCAGAACTCCCTCAAGAAGCTGGCGCCGGCGAAACTGACATCAAAACCCTTCCCATATGGGAGGGTTAGGATGCAGTTTACCTGCGCGGGTACAAAACGGAGTTCCTTTTGGAGGAATTTCCTGGAGAAATCCAATCGGGATAACTCCATGGTTTTTCCTCCCTTCTCCTTTAACAGGAGGCGCACGGCGTGGTGCCTCCGCATGCCAGCCTGTGCTGCTGACATGATGGAGGCCCACTCCCTTTAACCCAACACCAGTGAGAAAATAAACACAATATAATAATAATAGTGGGGGAAGCTGGCAGGCCCAGCTATGCTAGGCTAGCAGGGCCTACCAAAACCCGGGACACAAAACGAACTAACTAGCACAGCACCCAACTAAACTTATCAACAATAGGGAAAGACTGTGGGGGGAAGGGGTTTAAACTAACCACAAAAGGACACGAGGGGAGGATGGGAAAAATAATAAAAAACACACCAAACAAACAAATTTACAGGGGCTAGGAGGCTAGCAGGCCGCACTAGCAAGTCAGACTAAACTGACAAGCTAGCAGGCCGGGTGCTAAAACCTCCCAGTTGACAAAAACAAACAAACAAACAAAAAAAAAACAAGCAAACAAGAGGGACACGAGTCTGACTTGCTAACACGAGGGAAGGATGGGAAATATAATACAAAAAACACACCAAACAAACAATGTACAAGGGCTAGGAGGCTAGCAGGCCGTGCTAGCAAGTCAGACTAAGCTTACAAGCTAGCAGGCCGGCTGCCAAACCTCCCAGATGACAAAACAAACAAGAGGGGAAAATGGGTATAAAACAAGGGAAATAATATGGATGGGGTGACAGGACACAGAAAAAAAATAAAAAATACTCACAAAACAAGCCAAATTGAGGGGCGAGGAAGGCTAGCAGGCCTCACCAGCAGGCCAGGCTAAGCTAACCAGCTAGCAGGCCGGCCAGCCAACAAAATGGCCCCCCAAGTGAACACAAAAGTCAACAAACAAAAACCAAGACAAGGGAAAGTTCAGGGGATGGAAATACAATTTGAGGGGGGTATGGATGGGTTACAGGGGGAGTACAATACGAACAGAAAGGAACAAACAATGCCTGCCAAGCCTAAGGGGCGAGGAGGCTAGCAGGCCAGCCAAGCTAAAAGCTAGACAGGCCGGCTAGCCAGCAAGCCAACCAAGCTAGCAAACACAAACAGAAAACAAAGGGTTAAAACTAAAGGGAAACTAGGGCTACAAGAGGATGGGGAAACAAAGAACAAAAAAATAAGGAAGATAAAAGTAACGAAAGAAATAACAATGAGCAAACACAGAACAAATAATTTTTTTAAAAAAGTAAACACAAAAACACACAACAACAACAACAAGCTAACACAAAGAAAGGCAATTAAGAAATAAGAAAAAACACTTAACTCACCCTACAGGTGCTAGCAGGCCTCACCAGCAAGCCAGGTTAAGCTAACCAGCTAGCAGGCCGGCCAGCCAGCAAAATGGCCCCAAGTGAAAAACAAAAGGCAACAACCAAAAACCAAGACAAGGGAAAGTTCAGGGGATGGAAATACAATCTAAGGGGTATGGATGGGTTACGGGGGGGGGGCAAGATGAACAGAAAGGAACAAACGGTGCCTGCCAAGCCTAAGGGGCAAGGAGGCTAGCAGGCCAGCCAAGCTAAAGCTAAACAGGCCGGCCAGCCAGCAAGCCAACCAAGCTAGCAAACACTAAAACAAACGGAAAACAAGGGGGTAGAACTAAAGGGAAACTAGGGCTACAAAAGGATGGGAAAACACAAAGAACAATAAATAAAGTAACAAAAGAAGCAACAACGAGCAAACACAGAACAATTAATATTTTGTTTTGTTTTTTTTAAGTAAACACAAAACACACAACACCAACAACAAGCTAACACAAAGAAAAGCAAGAGATAAATAAGGAAAACAAATTAACTCACCCAACAGGTCCACCACCAAACCACCACCTAACCCGGGACAAAACAATAGTGAAACAGGAAAAATAAACTTTTGACAACAAAAGCACAACAACAAAAGCACAAATTCTCTGCCCTCCGGCCTCCTGACCGCCTCTCTGTATGCCAGCCTGGTGACTGAGTCCCCGAACCCACTCGCCAAGTTTTCGGGGGCTGTGGGGAAAAAGTCACAGACAAACAGACAGATAGACTTAAAAATACACATATTTAACGGTTTAAAATTCCCCACATTTATACGTCCTGAAAAGACTTGGGACATAAGCGGACACCACAGCTACGTAGAAGGAACATTTCACAATAACGTTATCATGACTTATGTAGGGACTAAAATAACTTTGGTGACATCCTGGAACGTAATTTTGTTAGCTGGGAAAGCTCACTCTAGAAACGGATTCCAGTTTCTGCCTGCCAGCTGGAATGGAAATCTTTGCCAGTGTGTGTGCGTGTGGAAACTACCTGCTCCTCCCCTCTGAAGCATAGGTTACTGTATCCTACTGACAACGTTACAAGCATGATTCAGAAATTAGGGAGATATGTTTAATTTGAGAAGAATGGATGAACTTTTTCAATGCTAGTTAAGGATACTATAGTCACCACGTTTCACATTGGATTTATTAACAACAAATAGTTACGACCTGTTTTTAATTCTAGTGCTGCACTGCACAAACAAGGTTGTTAGCTAGCTAGATAACATCTGCTCTGTTCCAACGTTAAACCAACTCTGAAGTTCAAAGACATTCAAAGTACCTCCATAGAAGCCGCTCCTCCGTAGATATAATTCTGTGGGCCTAATTCAGATAATGCAGGTCATAACACGATGCCCAGCTCTTCAATGCAAGCTTTCTCTATCCTCTAACGAGCTCTCCACACCCGCAAAATGTCGCACCTTACACTGTGATTGGCAGCACAGTGTGCTCTGAATTATTTTCATATACAGATACTCTGTGGTGTGCTAGTGTATTTATTCTCCCACTTGGATGTCACTTCCACAAGCTTTAAATTGAGGGCCAGGTTGTCAGGATGGGTAATGTACAGTACACATTAATTACAAGTACTCCTAAAGATACACTTCATTTTAACTAGCTAAATCCTGTGTAACAACTAGTAATTACATTGTACTTGGCTAACATTACATGTACTATGCTTTGAAATAGTGTCTTATTCTTCATCTGGGATTTGGATTTGTAAAATGTATTATAAAATGTATTTAATATATGTCTGATCAGGCTCAGGTAGCATCAGGTTTGTATTTTCATGCTGATCAAAGCTCTAATCAAATCCAGACATTTATAAGCATTATAATGCTTTTGAATGACACTTCCGGTTTTGGCCGGAAAATACCGGGTTACCCGGGAGAAGAGTGATTTATTCTCGGGATGGAACATTTGTAAAACACCGGGGAAATATTAAACCCTGATGCGCATACCAGTTGATTCACAAGACACCAACTAAGTAACTTACATATACGGTATCTTCATTAGGCCTAATGGCATTTCATGTCCATGATAGGAAGTTTGTTGTAGTGACTCAGTAAGGCTAATTGTAAAAGTAACCCTCTAAAGTGCCATGTTTGTACAGTTTATTATGTGGAGGAAACATTTAGGCAGCCAGGACCATACACCAGGACCGCTCCGTAGGCCGCACTGTAGGCCTAGCTCTTACTGCAGTCCAGTGCCATGGACATCTTTGAAGTTTGGCCTCTAGTAATTTAGGACGGCAACTTTATGAAGGCCTCTTCACCGTGGTCTTATCGTACAAGGCTCTACAGACATGTAAAATAAAAACAGGCTATTTTTATTGTTCATATTATTTGCGTTGATGATGTATGGAAGTCAAGTGGTTCAACATTCAAATGCGACGGTCAGTGGAACACTTGCGCCACCAAGTGGACACTTGATCAGTTCCCTTGTGGCATCAACGCTACCAGAGATATTTGATATAAGATCAAATGTTATGTCAATATTATTATCTCCAAATTGATTCCCCAACCCGTATTTCATATATTATTATTCCGATTTAGCTGTTAATCTGGATTTAATTTATAAACGCTTTCTGTCATTTCCGATTGGAGGGCAGATGACCACGTGACTTACGAACCTACAAATGTGTTACTTTGTAACAGTCAAAAGTGGTTATTCCCAACGTTGATAAACTCCCAATCTATGCCAAGATTTTTTTAAAGCATTATCTTTAAAGCATTATCACTGTACCATTTACACCCTGTATCCTGTGCATGTGACGAATAAACATTGATTTGATTAGATGATTAACGCACCATTCACATCAGCTATCATAGTCAATATAACAGTGACTGACTTCACCATCACTTTCTAGCCATCATTGACATTGAGATGAAGATGGTCAAACGTGAAAATATAAAATACCTCGTGATCCTAATGGAATATAACAAAGCAATTCTATTGTCTTTGCCTGCTTTATCTTTACAATGACAGGGGGTGCACCGTTCCTGGAGGTACTGCAATACCAGGTCGATGCGTGGAGTGGACGGAGCAAGCTCCTATTCCATCTCCCTGTTCCAAAAATCAATTTAATATATGGTCCCCAGATAGGGGACGTATCAGATATTAAACTGATAAGAACAGATACTACACTTGATCTTAGCCAAAAGGCCGAGAAGCGATACCGCAATGCTTTCGGGAGGAAGGTGCCGTTCTCGGGCACGTCATATTCGATGACGTTTACACAAAACGTAGCTCTGTAAACTGTCCGCCAAATATCAAGATAATGATTTAAAGAAAATCGTGTCATAGATTGGGAGTTGATCAACGTTGGGAATAACCACCTTTGACTGTTACAAAGTAACAAATTGGTAGGATCGGAAGTGACGTGGTCATCTGACCTCCAATCGGAAATGACAGAAAGTTTTTATAAATTAAATCCAGTTTAACAGCTAAATCGGAATAATAATATATGAAATACGGGTGGGGGAATCAATTTAGAGATAATAATATATACATAACATTTGATCTTATATCACATATCTCTGGTAGCGTTGATGCCACAAGGGAACTGAAGCAATTGTCCACTTGGTGGCGCAAGTGTTCCACCGACCGTCGCGTTTTCCAAGCAGTCCTGTGTGGTCCATCCAACTACATTTGAATGTTGAACCACTTGACTTCAATACATAATCAACGCAAATAATATGAACAATAAAAATAGCCTGTCTTTATTAATAATACCGTATATGTAAGTTACTTAGTTGGTGTCTTGTGAATCAACTGGTATGCCAATAGGGTTTAATATTTCCCCGGTGTTTTACAAATGTTCCATCCCGAGAATAAATCACTCTTCTCCCGGGTAACCAGGTATTTTCCGCCAAAACCGGAAGTGTCATTCAAAAGCATTATAACACTTATAAATGTCTGGATTTAATTAGAGCTTTGATCAGCATGAAAATACAAACCTGATGCTACCTGAGCCTGATCAGACATATATTAAATGCATTTTATGAGCCCTACATTAACAACATTTAATGAGCCCAAGCCCCAAAAAAGGCCAAATGATTGTGTGGTTTCCCAATAGGTCCACCAGGTCCTTCCTCACTTACAATGACTGTAAAACATTGTTGCATTTAAACTTTGTATCCCCAGTTAGTGTGATGAACGTGATAAAATATATTTGCAATGGGAAGTAATAGCTGGTTTGTTAATTTCATTTTGGAAATGAAATGGTTGTGCTATTGTATTGTTCTGACTTCATGGGGCCTACTGGAGTGAATGGGCGGCTTATTCTCTAACATTATTTGATGCTGTGTGAGACTGCTGTCTCCTGGCTATCAGCCCTGTCTCTGTGTTTGATCAAAACTGGCTCTCCTTCAGCGCCATGGAGTGCACAGGTATTACGGTTGCTGTCCTTTCAGCACTACAAGCCTTTCACCTTTGATGTGACACTGTTGTTGTCTCTATTGGTGATAGTGTGATAGTGGTGCTGGCTACCATAAGCTGTGCAAACAGTGCATTATGTTCAAATCAAATCAAATTGTATTGGTCACATATACATATTTAGCAGATGCTATTGCGGGTGTAGCGAAATGCTTGTGTTTCTAGCGCCAACAGTGCAGTAGTATCTAACAATTCACAACAATACACACAATACACTCAAATCTAAAAGTAAAAGAATGGATTGAAGAAATATATAAATATTAGGATGAGCAAGGTCGGTGTGGCATAAAATAAAATACAGTAGAATAGAATACAGTATATACATATGAGATGAGTAAAGCAAAAATATGTAAACATTATTAAAGTGACTAGTGTTTCATTATTAAAGTGGCCATTGATTCCAAGTCTATATATGTAGGGCAGTAGCCTCTAAGCTGCAGGGTTGCGTAACCGGGTGGAAGCCGGCTAGTGATGGCAGGTGAGTTGCCGCCGCTCTGATATCCCAAAGTTATTTCCGGCTGTAATGTAATAACACAAAAAAAATACTGGCCAAATAATGTAAGAAATACTGCAAAGTTGCTTAGGAGCTAGAAGCAGAGCTGCCATATCTGTCGGCGCCATTTTCAAAATTCTATGTGTCATGTTGTGTCCATGTGGGTTCTGTCTGTGTGCGCGGCAGCCCGAAGCGCGACCTGTTTGATTCATTCATAATGTCATCAAAAAGCATTGCTCCTCCTTCACGAGAACTAGAATGGGCCGACTACAGAATATATAATGTCTGGCGTATTAAGTGATGCTATGTTTTCTGTTATTTTCATTATATATTTTTTGATACAACGTATTGGTAGATTTTTGGTCCCTCTGAAGGCCTTGGTCCTATAGTCACGGTTCGCCACTGGATCTAAGTGAAGGCTTAAATTAAACCTGGCCAGAGGCAGGTTTAACTTCAGATTAATGGATGTTGGCCCCCAGGTTGACCTTGGCAATGAGAGAAAATGGATTACCTGGACTATTTCAATGATCTCAGAACAATTAGTGTTTTAAGAAGAGTCTTTGATCCTGTGTTTTAATATTTATTTATTTTTTAGTTCATAGTGTTTAGAATGGTATCATGTTAGGGGTTAAGACAATGGGATGATTCTGGAAGGTGTTCAAGGAAAGACAATTTTCAGAAAGTGTCACACTTTGCCAATACTCACCTTACTTAAAAGTACAAAAATATCCTTCAGATATTCAGTCAGTTTATCTACTGTTTTATTATTTCTCAAGTGGATGTAAATTCTGTTGTAGGCAATCATTTGGTAAGGTTGAATTATTTAATATTATGTTATGTTAATAATACTAATAATTACAATTTACCACTATCAAAAGGAACAATGTATTTATACCTCTAGATTTATATTTTATTATGAATGAGTTTTCTAGCCATTTATTACTGTGTTGATAATTTATTTGAAATATTGCTAATGCTTTTTATATATATATACAGTACCAGTCAAATGTTTGGACACCTACTCATTAAAGTTTTTTTATTATATATTTTTTTTTTTACAATTTTCTACATTGTAGAATAATAGTGAAGACATTTAAACTATGAAATAACACATGGAATCATGTAGTAACCAAAAAAGTGTTAAACAAATCAAAATATATTTAATATTTGAGATTCTACAAATTAGCCACCCTTTGCCTTGATGACAGCTTTGCACAATATTGAATTTCAATTAACAGGTGTGCCTTGTTAAAAGTTAATTTGTGGAATTTCTTTCCTTTTTATGTGTTTGAGCCAATCAGTTGTGTTGTGACAAGGTAGGAGTGGTATACAGAAGATAGTCCTCTTTGGTAAAAGACCAAGTCCATATTATGGCTAGAACAGCTCAAATAATCAAAGAGAAATGACACTCCATTACTTTAAGACATGAAGGTCAGTCAATCCGGAAAATGTGAAGTTCTATTAAAGTTTCTTCAAATGCAGTCACAAAAACCATCAAGTGCTATGATGAAACTGGCCCTCATGAGGACCGCCACAGGAAAGTAAGACCCAGAGTTACCTCTGCTGCAGAGGATAAGTTCATTAGAGTTACCAGCCTCAGAAATTGCAGCCCCAATATATGCTTCACAGAGTTCAAGTAACAGACACATCTCAACATCAACTGTTCAGAGGAGACTGCGTGAATCAGGCCTTCATGGTTGAATTGCTGGAAGGAAACCACTACTAAAACATACCTAGTCCCCTGAATACAAACCAAGTAATCTTACATTCAGTGGCTTGTGAAAGTATTCACCCCCCTTGGCATTTTTCCTATTTTATTGCCTTACAACCTGGAATTAAAATGGATTTTGGGGGGGTTTGTATCATTTGATTTGCACGACATGCCTACCACTCTGAAGATGAAAAAAAAATGTTTTTGTGAAACAAACAAGAAATAAGAAAAAAAAACAGAACTTGAGCGTGCATAACTATTCAGCCTCTCTGATTAATGCCCTCCTTGCCTGGTCTGTGAGTTTTGGTGGGTGGCCCTCTCTTGACAGGTTTGATGTGGTGCCATATTCTTTGCATTTTTTAATAATGGATTTAACGGTGCTCCGTGGAATTTTCAAAGTTTCTGATATTTTTTTAGAACCCAACACTGATCTGTACTTTTCCCCAACTTTGTGGCTGACCTGTTTGGAGAGCTCCTTGGTCTTCATGGTGCCGCTTGTGTCACGCCCTGGCTCTGGGGACTATGTTATGTTGAGCCAGGGTATGTAGTCTATGTTTGTATATCTATGTGGGCCTGAGTGACTCCCAATCAGAGGCAACGAGGGTCAGCTGGTTGTCTCTGATTGGGAGCCATATTTAACTATCGGTCTTTTCACTTTGTGTTGTGGTTTCTTGTTCCGTTAAGGTTTGTTCGTGTTGTAACCTTAGACGTCACGCATCGTTGGTTTTGTTTTGATCGTGTTGATCAGTTAATAAAAATATATTATGTTCGCCTTCAACGCTGCGCATTGGTCCTCTCTCGTAGACGATCGTGACAGCTTGCTTGGTGGTGCCCCTTGCTTAGTGCTGTTGCAGACACTGTGCTCGCATATTCCCTTAAAGACCTTTGCTTGAAAAACGAGAAAAAACGGCAGTAGTACGGTTTGTCCATTTTGAGACGCCATAGACCCCTTTCTGTGTTAACAAACATAGCTGCAAGAGGGGGATGGGCGCGAGTTGGTGGCAGAACAAGGGGGAGTTCTTATAGAACGCCAGCAAAAAAAAAAGCCTCTATTTAAATGTTGCTTATGAGTGCATTACACACTACTTTGGATTATAATTGGATTTTAAGGCTCGTATGAATGCCCTGCTTAATATAATGTTTGTGGCATCATCACAAATCAACTGCATTATACTTAAAAAACACTTCAACCAGTAAAATGGCTCTTTGGCTAGCTTTTTGCTACAGCCTATATCAATCAGCATACGCATTCTAGCTAACAACTGCTGCATCGAAGGTATTTTGCAAAGACTGTTCAAGCAAGAATCAAAACATAATTGTAAGTGTATGAGAACCCCAAAAAGTTATTTTGTTTAGAAGTAATACAAATGTAAATCTAGACTACTGCCGCCAAGAGTCGCACGCATCTGTTTGTGACGTCAGTGTGTCATGTACTGGAAAAGGGTCTTTAGCCACTTAATATATATAATATATGCCATTTAGCAGACGCTTTTATCCAAAGCGACTTACAGTCATGCGTGCATACATTATTATTTTTTTGTGTATGGGTGGTCCCGGGGATCGAACCCACTACCTTGGCGTTACAAGCGCCGTGCTCTACCAGCTGAGCACACACATTTGGTGTTCGCCAAAGGGCATGTGGGAGACTCCCCAAAATAGTCAGAAAACTCAAGAATTCCGTCTTTAATTTTGATGTTTTTGCCGAGTAGATCTTAGTCGTGCAATTTTACATTTAACTAAGATGTTTGTCATTAAATGAGAGACTAGTTGTTTTCATGCAGATTTTTTAATTGAGAAATACTTTAACAAAGACTTTAATGAAGAATCCCTACTGTTGACCAATAACCCCCTTCCCCTTCGGCTACAGACTTCGGCTTGACTCAAGGAAAAAATGTTGTGTGCCAGAACAGCTGAAAAAAAACCTTACCGTAAGTCCAAAACTAAAACAAAATGTTGTCATAATATATGCACAAACTCTTCCGAACTGTTTCGGCTGGGAAGCATGCTGACGCCTTAAAGGCTAACAAAAAGTCTGTCTTACAATGGTTTCAGTAGTCCTACATTGTCACAAGGTATAGATTATACCCCTATTTAGACCTGAAGTAGCAGACAGTCTAAATCCAGATGATTGACAATGTCGGACTACTAAAACCATTTGTAACAGAATTTTAGTTAGTCCAGCATAAAGCTTGAGCTTTTCTTTTCAGCACCATGGGGTGAATCCTTACCACCGCTACACCTGGATATCAGCCACCGGCGCCTTGCCTGGCAGCGAAACTGTTAATTCAGCCTAATTTACTGCCTTTTTAAAAAACATAGCTGATATGGCTGACTTGCTTAAACAAATATAGTTTCTACGGACTCCTTGTGGATTTGTGTAAATCGATAAGAACCGCCAAGTTAAATAATAATAATAAAATATGTACATGCTAAAATCTCCACTGTAAAACACATAGGGTGTTCACTCCTTAGGCCTACCTTCCTTTCTGCGTCAGACTTCGGCCTCATGTCTTGGGTGGAAAATCTACTTCTGAAAGTACCATGCTTAGATTCATACACAGCCACAGTTTCGATGCAAACAAGACACACTGGTTTGGCATTGGAGAAATAGGATGAATATATTTTAATAGAACAGGTAGGCAGTGGTGGAAAAAGTACCCAATTGTCATACTTGAGTCAAAGTAAAGATCCCTTAATAGAAAATGACTGTGGTGTATTAACATTATGACTGTTTTAGAGGAACAAAGAGGGTATATTTATCTTATTTCAAATGTAGCAGTTGGAGGGTGACGCCCCAGGGGGGATAGGTGATTGGACGAAAGAGGGAGCCACCCATATTTTGGCATTGTTTATATATACTGGGGAAAAACGAAGGAAAGCAGAGCAGCCATTAGAATTCGAGGACACTGCTCTCCAGACCCTGCAAGTCTGTAACTCATGCTGAAAGCTTGTGATAATGAATAAACTTATGATCCAGGTTCAGTATGAGCGGACTCCTTTGTTCATCAGCAATAATTGCCAGCATTTACTCGATACGACATGACTCAAGTAAAAGTGAAAGTCACCCAGTAAAATAGTACTTGAGTAAAAGTCTAAAAGTATTTGGTTTTAAATATACTTAAGTTTCAAAAGTAAACCTAGTTACAAACCCCCCTATATTGTAAATTCAATCCGGTTGGTATAAGATTGAAATGGGAAAATAATGTACCTGTGAAAACCCTATGAAATAGCTCCCCAATACCATCTGATGTATATATTTAATGTATTACATGAATGGTGACCACAGCCCTTCCGACAATACATTTAAATAGTGTTTTCCTGTGATTTTTCCCACCCTGCTGCATGTATTCAATGTATTCCATTTCAAATGTGTCTCCCAGTGCAGCTTTACTTCCGGGCTGTTATGACAGATCTGGCCGTATCTTCTCTCTATGGTTCTAGGCCTACACCAGGCATAGGGATGGTTGGTAGAAGATTGAAATAGACACTAACTGTTTCACTTAAAACTGTTTGTTTCATTTAATTATACACAAGAGAAGAAGAGGTTGCCCAGCACAAATTCATTTACAAACATTATTTTTCGTCATTTAGCAGATGCTCTTATCCAGAGCGACTTATAGGACCAATAGAGGTTAATTACCTTAATCAAGGGCACAACGACAGATTTTTCACCTAGTTGGCTCGGGATTCAAACCAGCGACCTTTCAGTTACTGGCCCAACACGCCAGATCAATTAACTTCAATACAGTTATTCAAATACATTCATAATCAATTAATAATTGGGCGGCAGGTAGCTTAGCGGTTAAGAGCGTTGTGCCAGTAACCGAAAGGTCGCTGGTTCTAATCCCCGAGCCGACTAGGTGAAAAATCTGTCGATGTGCCCTTGAGCAAGGCACTCAACCCTAATTGCTCCTGTAAGTCGCTCTGGATAAGAGCGTCTGCTAAATGACAAAAATGTAAATGTGATAAAATAATGAATCTAGTTTTAAAAGACAATTTACAAAACACAAGTAGTCAATTCATAGCCTGTTTATCATTAAACAGAAGTTGTTTAGTAATATAAAATAATCCACCCAAACTAATGCTGAAAACTGATCATCACACCATCTTTATCTGATGTACACTGAGTGTACAAAACATTAGGAACACCTGCCTAATATTGAGTTGCACACCCCATTGTCCTCAGAACAGTCTCAATTCGTCGGGGCATGGACTGTCCAAGGCGTTGAGAGCGTTCCACAGGGATGCTGGTCCATGTTGACTGCAATGCTTCCCACAGTTCTGTTGTGGTGTAAAAACAACTATGCTGATAATGCCATGATGATAAGAAGATCCGCTGACACTGTACTTTGATTATAAAGGTTTATTATAACAAAGAGTTTCAGCGTCAGATTTACAGACATCTGAAGAACAGCCGGACCCAATCTGTGATTTGCTATTCTCCCCTCCTTTGTTCAAGACATGGAATTTATATCCTATGTGACATAGTATGGCGTGATTTTGATACACCAATCCCTGGCTTTTCACATATCTTCCCATTTCCTATTTTCCAAGAATTTAGTAATGCTTTCCAGATGTTTCAGCAAAGCAGAGTAAAGTTCATCTGTTACACCATTTGCAAATGTCAGCAAAATCATAGACCCTCAGACACTACATATTTCCCCCCTTCGAGACTAATTAAGTCTCGAAAACAAAAATAATAGGATTATGACAAATAACAATTTTTGTTCTTGAGTAACTTTAGCAATAAATCAAAATTTATGGAGAGTAAACACATGTTTATATAGACACATTTTTGTATGTAGTGTAAATACATTGTTATGGAGTGTAAATCAATTGTTATGGAGTGTAAGAGCGAAAAACCTGTCTGGCAGCTTTCATTCCAAATATCCATCAGTCAATCAAGACAGGAAAATTCTCTCACGGCCCCTCTGCCCTAGGCGACCACCTAAGTACTCCAGATCAACTTATAAATCTTTATCAATACATTTTAAGCTATGATGCAATTGAATACATATGAAAACCCCAGCAAACAAAATACAATCAAATTGTCCACATTCAGGCTGGTCGACCCATCGGACCCTCCTGTGGATTCTCTCTGTCCCTGCCTAGACCCAATTTCCCTAAGCTTCAACGAAATAAACAAAAAAATCTGAGGTCCCCACATGTACCCAACAACAGAAAACATAATTCTTCAAAAAATTAATACAGAAAGAATATAACACTGGAATGTAGTCCACTACACTTCATCTCCTCCACAGTGTCGACTTTCAATGCGATGTCGATGATGGAATCTGAACATTTCCACACCTTCCTTGTTCCACTTTCTCCAGTCCATTCATATTGTTCATGTTTGAGTATTTGAGTCCCCTCTACACATTCCCATATGCTTCTGGAAGAAAAGAAAAGACCAAACAGTATATTTTGCAAAACAACACATGCAAATTAAAACATTAATATCAACTAAAAATTATATATAAAATTATATATAAAATGAAACACATTCCATTTCCCCCTTTGATTCATAAGAAAACACTAAATATCACAATAATATAATTATCCCACAATCAGATATTCCCAATTTCCTAGAGTTATTTCAACCCTAGTTTTCATAACATTTTAGTCTGACTTTTTTCCAAATTCTTATTTTATTTTCTCTAATTTTCTTTCCCCAAAAACCATTTCACTGATTTATTCACAAAACTCTTTCCCATTTTCTGAGGATATTAAGTCGGGAAATTCCCACCTGCTTATGACTTCTTTACACAAAAACTTTGCAACCGACTGAGCATCTTTTAGCTTAGTTGAACATCTTATGCACCTCTTGGTATATGAATGTAACCAAAAATAACAGTCACACATTTTTTTGACAGATTGTGCACCTGCCTATGACATAGTCAATCTATTTCAGCAAATATGGTTCCCAAAAACCTTACTCCTTTGTGATATTTATCCTAATCTCCCTCCTTGCAACATTAGCTAACCCATAGCTTCCTAAATCATCATGGTTTCTCCAAAACAATAATTGATTGTCTAAGGATTTTTCTCCCCTTTTGAAAGTCCTTCAATTTATGGTTCAATCCCTTAGATTGCTTCATCTTTCAATGGATACTGATTCTTCCAAGTAGGTCTGGCTCCTCGTCGAAGTTCAACTTTCACCTCAATTGGGCTGATTTCACAAATCCAATATCAGTACTACTTTGATATCACAAACATTCTTGAACTTTTTGCAACATCTTCTCTTTAATAGATTCTTAATCCATCTGCACACTGCAAATAGATTAATGTGTCATCCGTACAGCTTGTGGCTCTCCTTGTCCTTGAGCCGAAATCATCATTTTGAGAAATCGGTGATCTTCACTCCTCCAAATCCCTCTCCTAATTAGTTGATTTAACATAGTGAGATGTGTAACCTCTTCAGGTTCAACACAGATAAAAGCAGCTCCGCTATCCGCCATCACTTCCAATGGTCGTTTGTTTACTTTCACCTCAATTGTTGGATATTTTTCTGGTCTTGATGCTACCAGCTGACACCCCCCTTTCGGATCTTCTGGGCACCTCTAGAATCCTGGCTATGAATATGAAACAACTTGTACCACTAGTTGTGGCTGGTACAATTGCATTTGACCTGAAGCTGTAGCAGTGATTGTTGATTTGGTGCACACTGATTCTTCATAACCAAAGCTTATTTCTTCTCCTTCTTATTCTGCACCAGTTGTATTTGATTGAGTTTTCTGAGAGTTTCTTGGTCCTGTTCTTCCTGGTTGTGTTCTTTTTTCCTGTACAGATCCACTTGATGGGCTATATGATCTGTATAGACACCTTTTGTCATGCTTCCAAGTCCAACCACCTCTGCCAGTTTGCTTCTTACTGGTGAGGGCAGTCCCATCTGTAGTTTAGCTCTCAAAATTGACTGCTCAATTTGACTCACATCTGGATCATTTCCGGTAATATTTCTCCACACTTGATGAACTCTTGACACATAGGCTCTCGGATTTTCTTGTTGTCCTAGTGGGTCAATCAGAATGTTGTCAGAATGCACATTTGTTGGAAACGTATATTTCAGTGCTCTCCACAGCCGATTCCTGCTTGCAGCCAACAATTCAGGATCATTCACAGCAGTTCCCACATATCTATGAAGTCCAGCTCTCTGAAAAAATTCTTCCATACCTGGAATCCCAAGGAGATTAGCCAAAAGTCTCTTAATGTCTCCTATGGCAGACTGTTTTCCCACCGTAATTTCTTCCAACTTTGAAATCCAAGGATATGCTCCATCTTGAAGAGTAGGCAGCTTCTCAAGTATATCTGACATATCGGTATTCTGCAAAGGCTTATATTCTAGGTTTTGTCCTCGAATGATCACTGGCATCATCTTCTTACTTGTGCTCCCTTGTCTTGGCCTCAATGTATACTTCTTCTCCAATTCTTGGGATCCTTTTTTCAGCTTCTTGAGTTGTTCTTCCAGTTGTGTTACTTCTTCTAAATTATTCCCCTTATCCAGGCATGATACACATCAGTCTGTATCTCTTTCTATTTCTTCTGTGCTAATCATTGTTGGATAAAATCCTCTTGAATATGAAGCACCTTTAATCTCCAAATCTTCATCGCTGTTTCCATCTTCACTTTCATCAGAGATCAGATCTCTTGTATCCTTCTTCTTCCAACTTCCATCACCCCTTCTTTCCTCTCTGGCCAACCTCTGTCTGATCACAGGGTCATATCCACCCATGATCTCTTCTGAATCACTCTGATCATCATCATCATCATCATCTTCAAGTTCCATCCTCCTGAACCTCACTCTACCCTTAGTTTCCAGACATCTCGTTTTCTTTCTACTTTTGGAGTTTGGATTCATCTTTATGGTCGTTTCTGCTTGTCCTATCTCTATTCTTCGTTCATCTTCATCTCTGATGCAATAATCACCCTCCTGAATGATCACTGGAAGCTGAGGATAGACGTCCTTAAACTTTACTTCTTTCTCATAAGGTGGGGGTCTTTTTGCTGAATCCATATGTGAGAAAGGTGTATTGACTTCTGCCATTAGTTTTTCTGTTACCTTTACTTGTTTTACCATTAGCTCTATACCTTTGTTTATTTTATCATTGGTATCTTTCATCAGTTTTTGTCCTTCATTTTCAAACAGCTTAAGAACACCCAGCTCTCTTTGTCTCTTTTCTTTACATTGTTCCCCTTTTTTCCCCTTCTTTTGATCTGCCTTATACGTGGATGCAAGCACTTGCATTATCTTGATGACGTCTGGGTTAAGAGTCCCTTCCACTGGCCATGGTTGTTCAATGTCAGGCCAACGTTTATTCCATTTTTCAGATAACCTTGCAATACCATTAACTAGAGGATTACTATTCTGTACTACATCAAGAGGAGTAATTGCTTTTGTAGTTTTGATGTCCTTTTTCCCCATTGAAACCACTCTTTAATATGTTTCCCTCTTATTTTCTCTCTTTTTTTAAATTAAAAGTAATTAATTAATCAATCAATCAATTAAATAATTAATCAATATATCAATTTATTTTATTTTACCAAATTATTGATTAGTGGCAATCTTACCACATCCAATCAGGAAAAGTAAAAGGAAAGTAGTCAACTTCAGAGCAATCCAAAAAGAAAAGACCTATAATCCAGTAACACAAACCAATTGCTTAATAATCACCCAATTACCTCAATTTTACAGAATAATGTCAGTGCTGGATTTCCAACACAACTCTAATCAAAACAAGTCATTCACAAAAACTCTAATGTGCAATTATCATCAATTACATCAATTCATCAGTCTGTTGCCAAGTTCCTGCGAAATGGTCACAACATGAAATATTATATGCATACACAATGTATCTATTATATCCTGTAAGGGAAAGTAGGTTTTGTGGATAAGAACAGTACTGGCCTTGATTTTGACTTGATTGTTGTCGCTGATGTACTGGTCAGCACCTCCTCTCTCTCTCTCTGTCTCCTCCTTCTCGTCTCTCATATGACAGAAGAACAAAGGAACAGACAAGAATTTAGTTTTTTATGCATACTTATGTTCACATTCACGCTAAGAAACAAGCAAACAGCTTAACTCAAGAATATTATAAATAGCTCAATAACATTTTATTTTATTTATTTATTTATTATTATTATTTTTAATCCGTCAATATATCTCTCATTCATCAACTCAACCGATGTCAACCAAACAGTTTCACAGTCAAGCAACAGTTAATTCAACAAGCAGAACATTCCACTTGTGTGCAAGTCTCCACCTCCCTCTTTGTCTGCTCTAAGACTGCATCTCCCAGCAGTTCAGTGCAGGCAGGGGAGTGGCACATCTGTTGTACGTAACTCTAAACTCATAAAATCCCACGCGTGCGCAGTTCAGTCACCAATGCGATTTCAGAGTGAACAGAACTCTCCTAAACAGCTCTCTCCCAGCTAAACAACAGAGTAGACAGACCAGCTATCGCTCCGTGCTCTCCCCCCTTTGACAAACAATAACACTTAACAGAGCTCACAAACGAACACGAAAAACATAGAACATAGTATCGTATTGAAGATTATGTCTTTGTTTTGTTTTTAGAAGGAATGTGTTAGACAGGAGACTGGTGATTGCCAGAAGAGGGAGCTTTTTTTTATAAAATTTACTTAACCCTTCCAACAATTCTAAACACAAATCCTACTTCCAAGTTTGCTATCTGCACTTATCCTAATCTACAGATTCATAGTTATGTTGTTATCAATTACAAAACATCTCTCTACAGTCTTAAAAAGTCCTCCCTGTAGGGTCATGCTATTCTAATAATTAGTGAACGTTCTCTTTTTATAGAGACTCATAAGGTTTTAACCATAACTAACATATTTCCTTACAAAAGACTAAAACCCCTGTTGTCATAGCCTTAGTCGACACACAGCTGGAACACATCAGAGACCTCTATTTTTTTTCCCTCTTCTTCTCTCCCACACACACACACAGAGACATAGGCTCTCCTCTCATACACACACAGAGACATAGGCTCTGTTCCTCTCATACACACACAGAAAAGAATGCATCCGTTCATACCGCAAGCTTCCGTCGCTCCTATTTTCCTTTATATTCCTTTGCTAAATTTCTGCTACCTCAGGTTGTAGACATTCAATGAGAGGTTACTTCAGACATATAATTCGTCAACCATATTCTGAGAGGTAACATACACCTGAATATATATATACTACAATCTGCAGTTCCCAGAACTGACTTGAGAGTTAATCTAATAACTATCAAGATTCATGGCCCATCATAATGATCGCCTCGTTTTGAGGGCTTATCTTAAATCAGCGACGTCCTAAAAGTATACTTTTTCCTTATTCCTGGCCTTATTCCTTCATGCTTTTCCTGGACACTCCTTTTAATTTTATTCAAGCCAAATATCGGTGTGCCCTATAGACACTCCCCCCTTTTTGCGTTGTTCCCAACACAAACAAATTTTGAAAATTTTGAACGGAATTCTCATCACACAGCAAATACCAGCAAAGTGCACACACAAGTTATTTGACGATACGTCTGAACGCACACACATGCACAAGCACACGAACTGACCAGCGCCCCAAACTGTGAGAAATCTCACCTTATCTGCCGGCGTCTTGAGCGGGAGTCACTTCGCAGCCCATGAATGGAATGTTGAGAAAAGACGTAATTCGTCCCAAAGGTTCCTCGTCGCCATTTAATGTGGTGTAAAAACAACTATGCTGATAATGCCATGATGATAAGAAGATCCGCTGACACTGTACTTTGATTATAAAGGTTTATTATAACAAAGAGTTTCAGCGTCAGATTTACAGACATCTGCAGATATCTGAAGAATAGCCGGACCCAATCTGTGATTTGCTATTCTCCCCTCCTTTGTTCAAGACATGGTATTTATATCCTATGTGACATAGTATGGCGTGATTTTAATACACCAATCCCTGGCTTTTCACATATCTTCCCATATCCTCTTTTCCAAGAATTTAGTAATGCTTTCCAGATGTTTCAGCAAAGCAGAGTAAAGTTAATCTGTTACACCATTTGCAAATGTCAGCAAAATCAAAAAGTACAATCTTTGTCCACATGTGCAGTTGCAAACCGTAGTCTGGCTTTTTTATGGCGGTTTTGGAGCAGTTGCTTCTTCCTTGCTGAGTGGCCTTTCAGGTTATGTTGATATAGGACTTGTTTTACTGTGGATATAGATACTTTTGTACCTGTTTCCTCCAGCATCTTCACAAGGTCCTTTGCTGTTGTTCTGGGATTGATTTGCACTTTTCGCACCAAAGTACGTTCATCTCTTGGAGACAGAACGCGTCTCCTTCCTGAGCGGTATGACAGCTGTGTGGTCCCATGGTGTTTATACTTGCGTACTATTGTTTGTACAGATGAACGTGGTACCTTCAGGCATTTGAAAATTGCTCCCAAGGATGAACCAGACCATTTTTTTTCTGAGGTCTTGGCTGATTTCTTTTGATTTTCCCATGATGTCAAGCAAAGAGGCATTGAGTTTGAAGGTAGGCCTTGAAATACATCCACAGGTACACCTCCAATGGACTCAAAATGATGTCAATTAGCCTATCAGAAGCTTCTAAAGCCATGACATCATTTTCTGGAATTTTCCAAGCTGTTTAAAGGCATAGTCAATTAGTGTATGTAAACTTCTGACCCACTGGAATTGTGAGACAGTGAATAAGTGAAATAATCTGTCTGTAAATAATTTTTGGAAAATGTCCTTGTGTCATGCACTAAGTAGATGTCCTAACTGACTTGCCAAAACTATAGTTTGTTAACAAGAAATGTGTGGAGTGGTTGAAAAACGAGTTTCAATGACTCCAACATAAGTGTATGTAAAATTCCGACTTCAACTGAATATGGACAAGCAATGACAGAGCGGCATATACAGTAGAATATTATAGAATACAGTATATACATATATGGACAACCAATGACAGAGCGACATGGACTAAGATACAGTAGAATATTTTAGAATACAGTATATACATATGAGATGTGTAAAATGCTTCACTCAGCTGAGCTAAAAGTTCCTGTTGTTATTTTTTTAATGTACCATAAGGTTTATTTGATTGTTTTTTAAATCTGGTTTTATTGCTAGTTTGAGTTGCCTGGCAGAGAGTTCCATGTAGTCATGGCTCTATTTAATACTGTGCGTTTCCCAGCGTCTGTTCTGGACCTGGAGACTGTGAAGAAACCTCTTGCTGCATGTCTTGTGTTGTACCGATGAGTGTCCGAACTAGCTCATTCCCACAGAAAACTGCAGAGGAAAGCAGTACCACTCAGTCATCTATCAGACCTCACTGAGTGTATTCAACCCTAAGGGCAAATCCAAGGTCATCTCAATATCTTTACAGTAGAAGATAACAAAACACACCAAAACTGACAAGGTGAACACATCAGTAAAGTCAAGACAGGCTAACATTCTATAACGCTCCCTTTCCTCTGCACAGTTCTCTCACAGTGAGAAACAATAGGATTACAATAGAGTGTTACTCTTTCTTAATGTTATCACATTCACTGTTACCACTTCCTTTCTGAGGTGAGAATGAAGTGACTTTAATCTTAACTGGTCTGAGACAACTGATGAGGCTTTTCTCCTGTGTGTGTTCTCTGATGACCTTTTAGCTCAACTGATGTTTTATAACATTTTCCACAGTCAGAGCAGCATTAAGGCTTCTCTCCTGTGTGTATACGTTCATGTTGTTTTAAGTTGCCCAGTTGAGAGAAACTTGCCCCACAGTCAGAGCAGGAGTAAGGCTTCTCTCCCGTGTGTATACGTTCATGTTGTTTTAAGCTGCCCGGTTGTGAGAAACTCGCCCCACAGTCAGAGCAGAAGTAAGGCTTCTCTCCTGTGTGTATACGTTCATGTCGTTTTAAGCTGCCCGGTTGTGAGAAACTCGCCCCACAGTCAGAACAGGAGTAAGGCTTCTCTCCTGTGTGTGTTCTCTGGTGAACTTTTAGCTCAGCTGATGTTGTAAAGCATTTTACACAATTAGAACAGGAGTAAGGCTTCTCTCCTGTGTGTGTTCTCTGATGAACTTTTAGCTCAGTTGATGTAGTAAAGCATTTGACACAGTCAGAGCAGGAGTAAGGCTTCTCTCCTGTGTGTATACGTTCATGTCGTTTTAAGTTGCCCAGTAGAGAGAAACTCACCCCACAGTCAGAGCAGAAGTAAGGCTTCTCTCCTGTGTGTGTTCTCTGATGACGTATTAGCTCATATTTTGTTTTAAAAAAACATCCACAATCAGAGCAGGAGTAAGGCTTCTCTCCTGTGTGTGTTCTCTGATGAACTTTTAGCTCAGCTGATGATTTAAAACATTTTCCACAGTCTGAGCAGAAATAAGGCTTCTCTCCTGTATGTATAAGTTCATGTTGTTTTAAGTGGCCCAGTCGAAAGAAACTCACCCCACAGTCAGAGCACGAGTAGGGCTTATCTCCTGTGTGTATATGTTCATGTTGTTTTAAGTCACGCAATCGAGAGAAACTCTTTCCACAGTCAGAGCAGAAGTAAGGCTTCTCTCCTGTGTGTGTTCTCTGATGAACTTTTAGCTCAGCTGATGTTGTGAAGCATTTTACACAATTAGAACAGGAGTAAGGATTCTCTCCTGTGTGTATACGTTCATGTATTTTTAAGACCGCCAGTTGAGAGAAACATTTTCCACAGTCAGAGCAGGAGTAAGGCTTCTCTCCTGTGTGTATACGTTCATGTCGTTTTAAGTTGCCCAGTTGAGAGAAACTCACCCCACAGTCAGAGCAGAAGTAAGGCTTCTCTCCTGTGTGTGTTCTCTGATGACGTTTTAGCTTAGTTGATGTTGTGAAATTCTTCCCACAGTCAGCGCAGAAATACAGATTCTCTCCTGTGTGTATTTGTAGGTGTATTTTTAACTTTGATAGAATTGGGAAAATCTCCTCACAATGTGGGCAGTGGTGAGACCTCTTAGCTCTGTGATCTTCCTGCTGTTGCTCTCTGGATGTAGAGAATGTCTCAACATGGTCTCCTGTGTGAACAACATCAGAAGAACCATTCAGTTGGTGTAATATACAGTACCAGTCATAAGTTGAAACACCTACTAATTCAAGGGTTTTTCTTTATTTTTTAAAACTATTTTCTACATTGTAGAATAATAGTGAAGACATCTAAACTATAAAATAACACATATGGAATCATGTAGTAACCAAAAAAAGTGTTAAACAAATCAAAATATTTTATATTTTAGATTCTTCAAAGTAGCCACCCTTTGCCTTGACAGCTTTCCACACTCTTGGCATTCTCTCAATCAACTTCACCTGAATGCTTTTCCTACAGTCTTGAAGGAGTTCCCACATACAGTGGGGGAAAAAAGTATTTAGTCAGCCACCAATTGTGCAAGTTCTCCCACTTAAAAATATGAGAGAGGCCTGTAATTTTCATCATAGGTACACGTCAACTATGACAGACAAAATGAGAAAATAAATTCTAGAAAATCACATTGTAGGATTTTTAATTTATTTATTTGCAAATTATGGTGGAAAATAAGTATTTGGTCAATAACAAAAGTTTCTCAATACTTTGTTATATACCCTTTGTTGGCAATGACACAGGTCAAACGTTTTCTGTAAGTCTTCACAAGGTTTTCACACACTGTTGCTGGTATTTTGGCCCATTCCTCCATGCAGATCTCCTCTAGAGCAGTGATGTTTTGGGGCTGTTGCTGGGCAACACGGACTTTCAACTCCCTCCAAAGATTTTCTATGGGGGTTGAGATCTGGAGACTGGCTAGGCCACTCCAGGACCTTGAAATGCTTCTTACGAAGCCACTCCTTCGTTGCCCGGGCGGTGTGTTTGGGATCATTGTCATGCTGAAAGACCCAGCCACGTTTCATCTTCAATGCCCTTGCTGATGGAAGGAGGTTTTCGCTCAAAATCTCACGATACATGGCCCCATTCATTCTTTCCTTTACACGGATCAGTCGTCCTGGTCCCTTTGCAGAAAAACAGCCCCAAAGCATGATGTTTCCACCCCCATGCTTCACAGTAGGTATGGTATTCTTTGGATGCAACTCAGCATTCTTTGTCCTCCAAACACGACGAGTTGAGTTTTTACCAAAAAGTTATATTTTGGTTTCATCTGACCATATGACATTCTCCCAATCCTCTTCTGGATCACCCAAATGCACTCTAGCAAACGTCAGACGGGCCTGGACATGTACTGGCTTAAGCAGGGGGACACGTCTGGCACTGCAGGATTTGAGTCCCTGGCGGCGTAGTGTGTTACTGATGGTAGGCTTTGTTACTTTGGTCCCAGCTCTCTGCAGGTCATTCACTAGGTCCCCCCGTGGGGTTCTGGGATTTTTGCTCACCGTTCTTGTGATCATTTTGACCCCACGGTGTGAGATCTTGCGTGGAGCCCCAGATCGAGGGAGATTATCAGTGGTCTTGTATGTCTTCCATTTCCTAATAATTGCTCCCACAGTTGATTTCTTCAAACCAAGCTGCTTACCTATTGCAGATTCAGTCTTCCCAGCCTGGTGCAGATCTACAATTTTGTTTCTGGTGTCCTTTGACAGCTCTTTTGTCTTGGCCATAGTGGAGTTTGGAGTGTGACTGTTTGAGGTTGTGGACAGGTGTCTTTTATACTGATAAGTTCAAACAGGTGCCATTAATACAGGTAACGAGTGGAGGACAGAGGAGCCTCTTAAAGAAGAAGTTACAGGTCTGTGAGAGCCATAAATCTTGCTTGTTTGTAGGTGACCAAATACTTATTTTCCACCATAATTTGCAAATAAATTCATTAAAAATCCTACAATGTGATTTTCTGGAAAAAAAATTCTCTCAATTTGTCTGTCATAGTTGACGCGTACCTATGATGAAAATTACAGGCCTTTCTCATCTTTTTAAGTGGGAGAACTTGCACAATTGGTGGCTGACTAAATACTTTTTTTCCCCCACTGTATGCTGAGCACTTGTTGGCTGCTTTTCCTTCACTCTGTGGTCCAACTCATCCAAATCATCTCAATTGGGTTGAGGTCAGATGATTGTGGCGGCCAGGTCATCTGATGCAGCACTCCATCACTCTCCTTCTTGGTCAAATAGCCATTACATAGCCTGTAGGTGTGTTGGGTCATTGTCCCACTAAGCGCAAACCAGATGGGATGGCGTATCACTGCAGAATGATATGGTAGCCATGCTGGTTAAGTGTGCCTTGAATTCTAAAAATATCACAGACAGTGTCACCAGCAAAGCACCCCCACACCATCACACATCCTCCTCCATGCTTCACTGTGGGAACTACACATGCAGAGTTCATCCGTTCACCTACTCTGTCTCTCACAAAGACACGGCTGTTGGAACCAAAAATCGGACATTTGGACTCATCAGACCAATGGAAAGATTTCCACCAGTCTAATGTCCATTGCTCATGTTTCTTTGCCCAAGTAAGTCTCTTCTTATTATTGGTGTCCTTCAGTAGTGGTTTCTTTTCAGCAATTCGACCTTGAAGGCCTGATTCACACGTTCTCCTCTGAAAAGTTGATGTTGAGATGTGTCTGTTACTTGAACTCTGAATAATTTATTTGGGCTGCAATTTCTGAGGCTGGTAACTCTAATGAACTTATCCCCTGCAGCAGCGGTAACTCTGGGTCTTCCTTTCCAGTGGCGGTCCTCGTGAGAGGCTGTTTCATTATAGCGCTTGATGGTTTTTGCGACAGCCCTTGAATAAACTTGAAAAGTTCTTGAAATTTTACGGATTGACTGACCTTCATGTCTTAAAGTAATAATGGACTGTCATTTCTCTTTGATTATTTGAGCTGTTCTTGCCATAATATGGACTTGGTCTTTTACCAAATAGGGCTATCTTCTGTATACCACCCCTACCTTGTCACACACACCTAATTGGCTCAAATGCATTAAGAATGAAAGAAATTGCACAAATGATCTTTTGATAAGGCATTCCAGGTGACTACCTCATGAAGATGGTTGAGAGAATACCAAGAGTGTGCAAAGCTGTAATCAAGGCAAAGGGTGGCTACTTAGAAGAACTTAAAAGTATAAAATATATTTTGATATGTTTAACACTTTTTTGGTTACTAAACGATTCCATATGTGTTGTTGAATAGCTTTGATGTCTTCACTACTATTACACAATATAGGATGTAGGAAATAGTCAAAATAAAGATAAACCCTTGAATGAGTAGGTGTGTCCAAACCTTTGACTGGTAATGTACATGTCAATCACATTTATTTTTTGAAGGCCTTTTTACATCCGCAAAGTCACCAAGTGCTTTACAGAAACCCTTCCTAAAATCACGAAAGATCAAGCAATGCAGATGTAGAAGCACAGTGGGTACTAAAAACTCAGTATAAAGCAGGAACCTAGGGAGAAACATGGAGAGGAACCAGGCCTCTTCTGGCTGTACCGGGTGGCGCAGCGGTCTAAGGCACTGCATCTCAGTGCTTGAGGCGTCACTACAGACCCCCTGGTTTGATTCCAGGCTGTATCACAACCGGCCGTGATTGGGAGTCCTATAGGGCGGCACACAATTGGCCCAGCGTCGGGGGGCAAAAGTCTTGAAATTTATGAGCCATATCATCCTCCACTCACTATCACAAGGGTTAGTAACTACACAGACTAATTTCATAGAACTTAAAACACTGGCAGTTTGTCTACTTCACTTCTTTAGTCTACTCTCTGATCACTCCAGATAGTGAATAAAACACATGCTGGCAATACTGGTGTCAAACCATGCAAGTCTCAGTAGCACAAAATAACATCTACCTTTTCATACAAACAGATCATCATGAAACAGTTCAACTGCAACTTTTCATGCACAGTGAGAAGTTGGAACAAACACAAACTTAATTAGATAGAACCTGCTCTTACCATGAGAAACAGATTTCCCAATCTTCTCCTCCTCTTCATCTTTAATGTTGACATTCAGCTCCAGTGTTTGACTGCAGTCTTCCAGCTTCACTGATGCCATCTCTGGATCCTGCTTAGCAAACTGGGCTCCACTGTCACAATCAGGACCCAGTGACTGTAGGTTTGGACTTAGTGTGGATGGAGAGGGGCAGGCTGGGTTTGTCCTCACTGTTGATGTTACCAGCCTCATACCTGAGTTGGCAAGTAGTAATAAAGAGAAACGGAAACAAAAGTTATTGTCTTGACAATTCAGGCACATTCTTTATTCTCTAAAAATATTTTGTATTTTTCAATCATCTAATTCAGTGTTTGACTGAAAAAGTACTAATTTTGGGTGCCGGTACGGTATACATTTCGGTGCAGGAGCCCCACAATACCTTTGAGCTAATATTCTATAAGAGGAACATGAGCTCAAGCAGTAGACATTTCAGGTGCTGATAATCAGCTCTGTTGAGCTTCTGTCCAAGTCAAACACTGATCTCATTTTAATAGATCAGGTAGCTAAGAATTGACAACAAATAATTAACATTACAAAGTACACACTACACAATGTACAGTTGAAGACGGAAGTGTACATACACCTTAGCCAAATACATTTAAACTCAGTATTACACATTTCCTGACATGTAATCTTAGTAAAAAATTCCCAGTCTTACGTCAGTTAGGATCACCACTTTATTTTAAGAATGTGAAATTTCAGAATAATAGTAGAGATAATGATTTATTTCAGCTTTTATTTCCTTCATCAGATTCCCAGTGGGTCAGATGTTTACATACACTCAATTAGTATTTGGTAGCATTGCCTTTAAATTGTTTAACTTGGGTCAAACGTGTCGGGTAGCCTTCCACAAGCTTCCCACAATAAGTTGGGTGAATTTTGGCCCATTCCTCCTGACAGAGCTGGTGTAACTGAGTCAGGTTTGTAGGCCTCCTTGCTCGCACACGCTTTTTCAGTTCTGCCCACACATTTTCTATAGAATTGAGGTCAGGGCTTTGTGATGGCCACTCCAATACCTTGACTTGTTGTCCTTAAGCCATTTTGCCACAACTTTGGATGTATGCTTGGGATCATTGTCCATTTGGAAGACCTATTTGCGACCAAGCTTTATCTTCCTGACTGATGTCTTGAGATGTTGCTTCAATATATCCACATCATTTTCCTTGCTCATGATGCCATCTATTTTGTGAAGTGCACCAGTCTCTCCTGCAGCAAAGCACCCCCACAGCATGATGCTGCCACCCCTGTGCTTCGCGGTTGGCATGGAGTTCTTCAGCTTGCAAGCATCCCCCTTTTTCCTCCAAACATAACGATGGTCATTTTGCCCAAACAGTTATATTTTTGTTTCATCAGACCAGAGGACATTTCTCCAAAAAGTACGATATTTGTCCCCATGTGCAGTTGCAAACCATAGTCTGGCTTTTTAATGGCGGTTTTGGAGCAGTTGCTTCTTCCTTGCTGAGTGGCCTTTCAGGTTATATCGATATAGGACACGGTTTACTGTGGATATAAATACTTTTGTACCTGTTTCCTCCAGCATCTTCACAAGGTTCTTTGCTGTTGTTCTGGGATTGATTTGCACTTTTCGCACCAAAGTACGTTAATCTCTAGGAGATGGAACGCGTCTCCTTCCTGAGCGGTATGACAGCTGTGTGGTCCCATGGTGTTTATACTTGCATACCACTGTTTGTACAGATGTGGTCCTCTGTAGCTCAGCTGGTAGAGCACGCGCTTGTACGCCAAGGTAGTGTTCGATCCCCACCACATACACAAATTATGCACGCATGACTGTAAGTCGCTTTGGATAAGCGTCTGCTAAATGGCATATTTTAACGTGGTACCTTCAGGCATTTGAAAATTGCTCCCAAGGATGAACCAGACTTGTGGAGGTCTACCATTTTTTTCCTGAGGTCTTGGCTGATTTATTTTGATTTTCCCATGATGTCAAGCAAAGAGGCACTGAGTTTGAAGGTAGGCCTTGAAATACATCCAAATGTACACCCCCAAGCTCCACCTCAATTGACTCAAATGATGTCAATTAGAATATCAGAAGCTTCTAAAGCCATGACATCATTTTCTGGAATTTTCCAAGCTGTTTAAAGGCACAGTCAACTTAGTGAATGTAAAGTTCTGACCCACTGGAATTGGGATACAGTGAATTATAAGTGAAATAATCTGTCTGTAAACAATTGTTGGAAAAATTACTTGTCATTACTTGCCAAAACTATAGTTTGTTAACAAGAACTTTGTGGAGTGGTTGAAAAACGAGTTTTAATGACTAAACTTCCGACTTCAACTGAGATATACACACACACACACACACACACACACCACCAAGACTCTTCCTAGAGCTGGCCGCCTGGCCAAAGTGAGCAATCGAGGGTGAAGGACGTTAGTCAAGAAGGTAACCAAGAAGCCGATGGTCACTCTGACAGAGCTCCAGAGTTCCTCGGTAGAGATAGGAGAAACTTCCAAAAGGACAACCATCTCTGCAGCACTCCACCAATCAGGCCATTATGGTAGAGTGGCCAGACGGAAGCCACTCCTCAGTAATTTTATTTAACCAGGTAAGCCAGTTGAGAACAAGTTCTCATTTACAACTGCGACCTGGCCAAGATAAAGCAAAGCAGTGCGATAAAAACAACAACAGAGTTACATATGGGGTAAACAAAACATAAAGTCAAAAATACAACAGAAAATATATATACAGTGTGTGCAAATGTAGTAAGTTATGGAGATAAGGCAATAAATAGGCCATAGTGCAAAATAGTTACAATTCCGTATTAACACTGGAATGATAGATGTGCAAAAGATGATGTGCAAATAGAGATACTGGGGTTATAATATCGTTTAGGATCTTGAGCGTGGCTGATGTGCACCCATGACCAGCTCGGAAACCGGATTGCATAGCAGAGAAGGTACGGTGGGATTCGAAATGGACGGTGATCTGGTGGGCATGTTGCAGCGGAGGGTGCAGAGCTGGTGTCCGGGGTAGTGTTAGCCAGGTGGAAAGCATGGCCAGCCGTAGCAAAATGCTTGTTGAAATTCTCGATTATTGTAGATTTATCTGTGGTGACAGTGTTTCCTAGTCTCAGTGCAGTGGGGAGGAGATGCTCTTATTTTCCATGGACTTTACAGTGTCCCAAAACTTTTTGGAGTTAGTGCTACAGGATGCACATTTCTGTTTGAAAAAGCTAGCCTTTGCTTTCCTAACTGATTGTGTATATTGGTTCCTGACTTCCCTAAAAAGTTGCATATCGCGGGGGCTGTTCGATACTAATGCAGCACGCCACAGGATGTTTTTGTGCTAGTCAAGGGCAGTCAAGTCTGAGGATAAATAAGCATGCCCCATTCAAAAAATTAAGATTGAGAGGAAAGCACTTTTAAAGAACAACCAGGCATCCTCTACTGACGGAATGAGGTCAATATCCATCCAGGATACCCGGGCCAGGTTAATTAGAAAGGCCTGCTCGCTGAAGTGTTTTAGGGAGCGTTTGACAGTGATGAGGAGTGGTCGTTTGACCGCGGACCCATTACGGACGCAGGCAATAATCGCTGAGATTCTGGTTGAAGACAGCGGAGGTCTATTTAGAGGGTATATTTGTCAGGATGATATCTATGAGGGTGCCCATGTTTACAGATTTGGGGTTGTACCTGGTAGGTTCGTTGATAATTTGTGTGAGATTAAGGGCATCTAGTTTAGATTGTAGGTTGGCCGGGGTGTTAAGCATATCCCAGTTAGGTCACCAAGCAGTACGAACTCTGAGGATAGATGGGGGGGCGATCAGTTCACATATGGTGTCCAGGGCACAGCTCTGGGCTGAGGGTGTTCTGTAGCAAGCGGCAACAGTGGGAGACTTATTTCTGGAAAGGTTGATTTTTAGAAGTAGAAGCTCAAACTGTTTGGGCACAGACCTGGATAGTACAATAGAGCTCTGCAGGCTCTCTCTACAGTAGATAGCAACCCCACCCCCTTTGGCAGTTCTATCGAGACGGAAAATGTTGTAGTTGGACATTTCTGGTGGCCTTCCTAAGCCAGGATTCAGACACTGCTAGAACATCAGGGTTGGCGGAGTGTGCTAACGCAGTGAATAACTCAAACTTAGGGAGGAGGCTTTGGATGTTAACGTGCAAGAAGCCAAGGCTTTTACGGTTACAGAAGTCAACAAATGATAACGCCTGGGGAGTAGGAGTGATACTGGGGGCTACAGGGCCTGGGTTAACCTCTACATCACCAGAGGAACAGAGGAGGAGTAGAATAAGAATACGGCTAAAGGCTTTAAGTACTGGTCTTCTAGTGCGTTGAGTACAGAGGAAAAAAAGGGGCAGATTTCCGTGCGTTGTAGAATAGATTCAGGGCATTATGTACAGACAAGGATATGGAAGGATATGAGTACAGTGGAGGTAAATCTAAACGTTGGGTAACGATGAAAGAGATAGCATCACTGGAGGCACCGATTGAGTCTGTCTCCGCGTGTATGGGGGTGGGACAAAGGAGCTATCTAAGGTAGGTTGAGCTGGGCTGGGGGATCTACAGTGAAATAGTACAATAAGAAATAACCGAAACAGCAATAAGCAAAGCATATTGACATGGGAGAGAGGCATAAAGCAATCACAGGTGTTATTCGAGAGAGCTAAGGCAACAGCTGGTAATGGCGACAAAGTTTGGGCTGAGGCTAAACATAAACAGGATGCGGTACCGTATAAAGGAACAGTCCAGCAGGCATCAGCTGTATAGCTGAGTTATCATAAGGTCCGGTGAACAGCAATAGGAGAGTTCGGAGGTAGTTCGGAGGCTGCTATAGCACTGGCGAGCAAGAGGCCATGGCTAGCGTGTGCTAGCGGGCCAGGGCTAGCAGATGGGTCTTCGTGGTCGACGTCGTAACGGGAAGCCTGCTGTAACCACATCAGACGATTTCGTCGGCAGACCAGACGTGTTGGATCGGCGGGGCTCCGTGTCAACACTAGGAGGTCCCGTCCGGTTGACAGAGAGGTAGATAGCCGGGCGATGGGCCTGGCTTTAGGATAGCTCAAGGCTGATTACCCACAACAACGTCCATTTGGTTGCAACTAGCTGTGATGATCTGTTGTTAAAAGTCCAGTGATTCAGTGATTCCGGCAGAAAAACCGATGTTCTGGGTCGATAACACGCTGTGCAGACAGTGCAGACTGGCCGATAATAGTCCAGGCTAGAGCTGGCTGGTAGTGCAGGCCACAGACAATGGTGAAAAACCGCTGATGGTGGCTAATAGCAAGTAGCTAGTTAGCTGGCTACTCCCGTCCGGTAGACAGAGGTAGATAGCCGGGAAATGGGCCTGGCTCGAGGCTAGCTCACAGCTAACTGGTGCTTGCTTCTGGGACAGTGGTGAACAGCCAAACAGCAACATCCAATCGGTTGCGGCTAGCTAGTTGCGATCTGGTGTTAATGTCCAGTGAATCAGTTATTCCGGAAGTAGAATCCGATGTTCTGGGTGAAAACCGCTAACGATGGCTAATAGCAAGTAGCTAGTTAGCTGGCTAGCTAGTTTCAACTGGAGATTCCAGATAAAGGTAAGTCAATAATAGAATCCGTTCCACATTGAGTGAGGCGGGTTGCAGGAAAGTATATGTTGTAGAAGGATGAAAAGTATGATAGGAAAATGTGTACGAAAAATACAGAAAATACAAATAAAATACAAAAAAAAACCTGGCTATTTACACAGACACACAACAAAGAACGCGACCGCACTGCTACGCCATCTTGGAATAGTAAAGGGCACATGACAGCCCACTTGGAGTTTGCCAAAAGGCACCTCAAGACTCTCAGACCATGAGAAGGAAGATTCTCTGGTCTGATGAAACCAATATTGAACTCTTTGGCCTGAATCCCAAGCATCACATCTGGAGGAAACCTGGCACCATCCCTACGGTGAAGCGTGGTGGTGTCAGCATCATGCTGTGGGGATGTTTTTCAGCGGCAGGGACTAGGACACTAGTCAAGATCGAGGGAAAGGTGAACGGAGCAAAGTACAGAGAGATCCTTGATGAAACCTGCTCCAGAATGCTCAGGACCTCAGACTGGGGCGAAGGTTCACCTTTCAACAGGACAACTACCCTAAGCACACAGCCAAGACAACGCAGGAGTGGCTTTGGGACAAGTCTCTGAACGTCCTTGAGTGACCCAGCCAGAGCCCGGACTTCAACCCGATCTAACATCTCCGGAGAGACCAGAAAATAGCTGTGCAGCGACGCTCTCAATCCAATCTGACAGAGCTTGAGAGGATCTGCAGAGAAGAATGGGAGAAACTCTCCAAATACAGGTGTGCCAAGCTTGTAGCGTCATACCAAAGAAGACTCGAGGCTGTAATCGCTGCCAAAGGTGCTTAAAGTACTGAGTAAAGGGTCTGAATACTTATGTAAATGTGATATTTTCGTATTTTTTATTATATTTGGTTAAAAAAATGTTAGCAACAATTGATAAAAACAAGTTTTTGCTTTGTCATTATGGGGTATTGTGTGTAGATTAATGAGGGAAACAAACAATTTAATCTATTTTAGAATAAGGCTGTAACATACCTAAATGTGGAAAAAGTCAAGGGGTCTGGATAATTTCCCAATGCACTGTATATACAGTGGGGAGAACAAGTACTTGATAACCTGCAAAATCGGCAGTGTTTCCTACTTACAAAGCATTCAGAGGTCTGTAATTTTTTTATAGGTACACTTCAACTGTGAGAGACGGAATCTAAAACAAAAATCCAGAAAATCACATTGTATGATTTTTAAGTAATTAGTTTGCATTTTATTGCATGACATAAGTATTTTATACATCAGAAAAGCAGAACTTAATATTTGGTACAGAAACTTTTGTTTGCAATTACAGAGATCATACGTTTCCTGTAGGTCTTGACCAGGTTTGCACACACTGCAGCAGGGATTTTGGCCCACTCCTCCATACAGACCTTCTCTAGATCCTTCAGGTTTCGGGGCTGTCGCTGGGCAATATGGACTTTCAGCTCCCTCCAAAGATTTTCTATTGGGTTCAGGTCTGGAGACTGGCTAGGCCATTCCAGGACCTTGAGATGCTTCTTACGGAGCCACTCCTTAGTTGTCCTGGCTGTGTGTTTCGGGTCGTTGTCATGCTGGAAGACCCAGCCACGACACATCTTCAATGCTCTGACTGAGGGAAGGAGGTTGTTGGCCAAGATCTCGCGATACATGGCCCCATCCATCCTCCCCTCAATACGGTGCAGTTGTTCTGTCCCCTTTGCAGAAAAGCATCCACAAAGTATGATGTTTCCACCTCCATGCTTCACGGTTGGGATGGTGTTCTTGGGGTTGTACTCATCCTTCTTCCTCCAAACACGGCGAGTGGAGTTTAGACCAAAAAGCTCTATTTTTGTCTCATCAGACCACATGACCATCTCCCATTCCTCCTCTGAATCATCGGCAAACTTCAGACGGGTCTGGAAATGCGCTGGCTTGAGCAGGGGGACCTTGCGTGCGCTGCAGGATTTTAATCCATGACGGCGTAGTGTGTTACTAATGGTTTTCTTTGAGACTGTGGTCCCAGCTCTCTTCAGGTCATTGACCAGGTCCTGCCGTGTAGTTCTGGGCTGATCCCTCACCTTCCTCATGATCATTGATGCCCCACGAGGTGAGATCTTGCATGGAGCCCCAGACCGAGGGTGATTGACCATCATCTTGAACTTCTTCCATTTTCTAATAATTGCGCCAACAGTTGTTGCCTTCTCACCAAGCTGCTTGCCTATTGTCCTGTAGCCCATCCCAGCCTTGTGCATGTCTACAATTTTATCCCTGATGTCCTTACACAGCTCTCTGGTCTTGGCCATTGTGGAGAGGTTTGAGTCTGTTTGATTGAGTGTGTGGACAGGTGTCTTTTATACAGGTAACAAGTTCAAACAGGTGCAGTTAATACAGGTAATGAGTGGAGAACAGGAGGGCTTCTTAAAGAAAAACTAACAGGTCTGTGAGAGCCGGAATTCTTACTGGTTGGTAGGTGATCAAATACTTATGTCATGCAATAAAATGCAAATTAATTACTTAAAAATCATACAATGTGATTTTCTGGATTTTTGTTTTAGATTCCGTCTCTCACAGTTGAAATGTACCTATGATAAAAATGACAGACCTCTACATGCTTTGTAAGTAGGAAAACCTGCAAAATCGGCAGTGTATCAAATACTTTTTCTCCCCACTGTAGCTGTATGCAGAATCCTTTTAGCAAGGTTGCTTCCCCTCCTCTCTAAGGAGGCTTTCATCTTATTCTGAAGCCTGATAAATACCCAACAAAATGGGACATTTGGGTTTGGGAACTACTTCTGTAAATGGATTAAGATATGATATACCAACCCCACTGCAGAAGTTGCCACTAACAACTTGATTTCAAACTTTTAAGCTTTTCTGGGGCACGAGAAAGAGTCCTGGACTGGCCGGACATCCTTCTTTTAGCTATTGAACCCTTTGCAGTAAGGGCCCACCCGTCAATTAGAGGAATAAAAATAGATTTTGCACATTGAGTGGCCCTGTATGCAGATGATACCCTCTTATTCCTAACATATCTAAATAATTTTCATCCCTCTCCAATTTAATTAATAACTTGTCAGTTTTTTGGGATTAAAGTTGAAAACCTTTTCCTAAACAAGCAAGAGAGACTGAATCCAATTGTACAGCATCCATTTGTGAATACAGAACAAGGTTTCACATATCTTGGTATTAAAATCACACCAGAATTTAGCTCCTTGAGCTCAACAAATGATGTCCCCTTGGTAACGAGTGTAACAGAATCCATCAACGGATGGACATCATTGTCTATATCTATTACTGGTAGAATAAATATCATTAAGATGAATATTCTGCCCAAATGTCTATCTATTTCAATCAATTCCTCTGGCTCCACCACCTTTATTTCCCCCAAAGATCTGAAAGATACTCTCAAATGTTATCTGGAGCAACAGAAAACCAAGGCTTAGACTTTCTCTTCTTTATTTGCCCTATGACAGAGGGGGGATGCAACTTCCAAACATTTTACATTTACATTTTAGTCATTTAGCAGACGCTCTTATCCAGAGCGACTTACAGGAGCAATTAGGGTTAAGTGCCTTGCTCAAGGGCACATTAACGTCATTTAGCAGACGCTCTTAGCCAGAGCTACTCACAAATTGGTGCGTTCACCCTATAGCCAGTGGGATAACCACTTTACAATTGGGGGGTAGAAGGATTACTTTATCCTATCCCAGGTATTCCTTAAAGAGGTGGGGTTTCAAATGTCTCCGGAAGGTGGTGAGTGACTCCGCTGTCCTGGCGTCGTGAGGGAGCTTGTTCCACCATTGGGGTGCCAGAGCAGCGAACAGTTTTGACTGGGCTGAGCGGGAGCTATGCTTCCGCAGAGGAAGGGAGCCAGCAGGCCAGAGGTGGATGAACGCAATGCCCTCGTTTGGGTGTAGGGACTGATCAGAGCCTGAAGGTACAGAGGTGCCGTTCCCCTCACTGCTCCATAGGCAAGCACCATGGTCTTGTAGCGGATGCGAGCTTCAACTGGAAGCCAGTGGAGTGTGCGGAGGAGGGGGGTGACGTGAGAGAACTTGGGAAGGTTGAACACCAGACGGGCTGCGGCATTCTGGATGAGTTGTAGGGGTTTAATGGCACAGGCAGGGAGGCCAGCCAACAGCGAGTTGCAGTAGTCCAGACGGGAGATGACAAGTGCCTGGATTAGGACCTGTGCCGCTTCCTGTGTAAGGCAGGGTCGTACTCTCCGAATGTTGTAGAGCATGAACCTGCAGGAGCGGGTCACCGCCTTGATGTTGGCGGAGAACGACAGGGTGTTGTCCAGGGTCACGCCTAGGCTCTTCGCACTCTGGGAGGAGGACACAGCAGAGTTGTCAACCGTGATGGCGAGATCATGGAACGGGCAGTCCTTCCCCGGGAGGAAGAGCAGCTCCGTCTTGCCAGGGTTCAGCTTGAGGTGGTGATCCGTCATCCATACTGATATGTCTGCCAGACATGCAGAGATGCGATTCGCCACCTGGTTATCAGAAGGGGGAAAGGAGAAGATTAGTTGTGTATCGTCAGCGTAGCAATGATAGGAAAGGCCATGTGAGGATATGACAGAGCCAAGTGACTTGGTGTATAGGGAGAAAAGGAGAGGGCCTAGAACTGAGCCCTGGGGGACACCAGTGGTGAGAGCACGTGGTGCGGAGACAGCTTCTCGCCACGCCACTTGGTAGGAGCGACCGGTCAGGTAGGACGCAATCCAGGAGTGAGCCGCGCCGGAGATGCCCAGCTCGGAGAGGGTGGAGAGGAGGATCTGATGGTTCACAGTATCAAAGGCAGCAGACAGGTCTAGAAGGACAAGAGCAGAGGAGAGAGAGTTAGCTTTAGCAGTGCGGAGAGTCTCCGTGACACAGAGAAGAGCAGTCTCAGTTGAATGACCAGTCCTGAAACCTGATTGGTTTGGATCAAGAAGGTAATTCTGAGAGAGATAGCAAGAGAGTTGGCTAAAGACGGCACGCTCAATAGTTTTGGAAAGAAAAGAAAGAAGGGATACTGGTCTGTAGTTGTTGACATCAGTGGGGTCGAGTGTTGGTTTTTTTGAGAAGGGGAGCGACTCTCGCTCTCTTGAAGACGGAAGGGACATGGCCAGCGGTCAAGGATGAGTTGATCAGCGAGGTGAGGTAGGGGAGAAGGTCACCGGAGATGGTCTGGAGAAGGGAGGAGGGGATGGGGTCAAGCGGGCAGGTTGTTGGGCGGCCTGCAGTCACAAGTCGCAGGATTTTATCTGGAGAGAGAGGGGAGAAAGAAGTCAAAGCATAGGGTAGGGCAGTGTGAGCAGGACCAGCAGTGTCATTAGACTTAACAAACGAGGATCGGATGTCGTCAACCTTCTTTTCAAAGTGGTTGACGAAGTCATCCACAGAGAGAGAGGGGAGGGGGGGGGGAGGATTCAGGAGGGAGGAAAATGTGGCAAAAGAGCTTCCTAGGGTTAGAGGCAGATGCTTGGAATTTAGAGTGGTAGAAGGTGGCCTTAGCAGCAGAAACAGATGAAGAAAATGTCGAGAGGAGGGAGTGAAAAGATGCCAGGTCGGCAGGGAGTTTAGTTTTCTTCCATTTCCGCTCCGCTGCCCGGAGCTCTGTTCTGTGAGCTCGCAGTGAGTCGTCAAGCCACGGAGCTGGAGGGGAGGACCGAGCCGGCCGGGAGGATAGGGGACACAGAGAGTCAAAGGATGCAGAAAGGGAGGAGAGGAGGGTTGAGGAGGCAGAATCAGGAGATTGGAGGGAGAAGGATTGAGCAGAGGGAAGAGATGATAGGATGGAAGAGGAGAGAGTAGTGGGAGAGAGAGAGCGAAGGTTGCGGCGGCGCATTACCATCTGTGTAGGGGCAGAGTGAGTAGTGTGGGAGGAGAGCGAGAGAGAAAAGAAAACAAAGTAGTGGTCGGAGACATGGAGGGGAGTTGCAGTGAGATTAGTAGAGGAGCAGCATCTAGTGAAGATGAGGTCAAGCGTATTGCCTGCCTTGTGAGTAGGGGGACGGTGAGAGGGTGAGGTCAAAAGAGGAGAGGAGTGGAAAGAAGGAGGCAGAGAGAAATGAGTCAAATGTGGACATAGGGAGGTTGAAATCCCCCAAAACTGTGAGGGGTGAGCCATCCTCAGGGAAGGAACTTATCAAGGCGTCAAGCTCATTGATGAACTCTCCAAGGGAACCTGGAGGGCGATAGATGACAAGGATATTAAGCTTAAATGGGCTAGTGACTGTGACAGCATGGAATTCAAATGAGGAGATAGACAGATGGGTTAGGGGAAAAATTGAGAATGTCCACTTGGGAGAGATGAGGATTCCTGTACCACCACCCCTCTGACCAGATGCTCTCGACCAAACCTACAGTGATATTACTGGGCTGCACAACTTAGGGCTTCAATGTTTTGGTTCTCCAAGAAACCACAAAAGGCTTCACTTTGGATGGATATTTGTACTCTGCTCCCTTTAAGAAACTAAAGAAGAAGACTACTAATCCCTTTGTTAAAAACACCAACTATATGGCAGGAAGTACAGCAATATCTGGGTGAATCCCCTGTATTATCCAGTTTTACACCAATTTGGGGAAATGACAATTTCATACCTGGTAAAAATGACTTGGGGTTTAAAGAACTTAGAAGAAAAGGTATTGTTAAAGTAATGGACTTATACAATAAAAAGAAAAAAGGGCTAATGTCATTTGTAGAACTAAAGAGAAGATTTAACTTACCACTAAATTATTTTTTCAAATACTTACAATTGAGAAGCTTTATTTTTTCCAGTCTAAAACAATCTGCCCTACAACCTACTTTTACCACTTTAGAAACGCTCTCTGTTAATATGTGTTATGGGAGAGGTCAAATTACATCATTATATGGGAAAATGGTAGCTACTCATGAAGACAACTCTGATAGTAAGAGACTTCAGTGGATACAATAAATATTTCAGCAGAGGACTGGGGTATGATATGCTAGAGAGCTCAGATACAGACCATAAACACCCGCCTGAGATTGTTGCAATACAATTGGATAATGAGAACAATTGTATTTCTGTAATTGTTGATCGTCCTACTTGGAACTAATAAATATATGTGTAAAAAAACCCGCTGGAGGCCACTGTGTTCTTGGGGACCTGCAATGCTGCAGAAATGTTTTGGTACCCTCCCGCAGTTCTGTGCCTCGACAAAATCCTTTCATGGAGCTCTACGGACAATTCATTCGACCTCATGGCTTGGTTTTTGCTCTGACATGCACTGTCAAATGTGGGACCTCATATATACAGGTGTGCCTTTCCAAATCACATCCAATCAATTGAATGTACCACAGGTGGACTCCAATCAAGTTGTAGAAACATCTCAAGGATGATCAATGGAAACAGGATGCACCTGAGCTCAATGGTGAGTCTGAATATTTACAGTTGAAGTCGGAAGTTTACATACACTTAAGTTGGAGTCATTAAAACTCGTTTTTCAACTAGTCCACACATTTCTTGTTAACAAACTAGAGTTTTGGCAAGTCGGTTAGGACATCTACTTTGTGCATGACAAGTAATTTTTCCAACAATTGTTTAAAGACAGATTATTTCACATAATTCATTGTATCACAATTTCAGTGGGTCAGAAGTTTACATACACTAAGTTGACTGTGCCTTTTAAACAGCTTGGAAAATTCCCAAAAATGATGTCATGGCTTTAGAAGCTTCTGATAGGCTAATTGACATCATTTGAGTCAATTGGAGATGTACCTGTGGATGTATTTCAAGGCCTACCTTAGTTCAAACTCAGTGCCTCTTTGCTTGACATCATGGGAAAGTCAAAAGAAATCAGCCAAGACCTCAGAAAAAAAGTCGTAGACCTCCACAAGTCTGGTTCATCCTTGGGAGCAATTTCCAAATGCCTGAAGGTACCATGTTCATCTGTACAAACAATAGTACGCAAGTACACCATGGGACCATGCAGCCGTCATATCGCTCAGGAAGGAGAGGCGTTCTGTCTCCTAGAGATGAACGTACTTTGGTGTTTAAAGTGCAAGTCAATCCCAGAAAAACAGCAAGGGACCTTGTGAAGATGCTGGCGGAAACGGGTACAAAAGTATCTATATCCACAGTATAACAAGTCCTATATTGACATAACCTGAAAGGCTGCTCAGCAAGGAAGAAGCCACTGCTCCAAAACCGCCATAAAAAAGACAGACTACGGATTGCAACTGCACATGGGGACAAAGATCTTACTTTTTAGAGAAATGTCCTTGGTCTGATGAAACTAAAATAGAACTGTTTGGCCATAATGACCATAGTTTGGCCATAATGACCATTTGGAGGAAAAAGGGGGTATTTGCAGCAGGAGAGACTGGTGCACTTCACATATTAGATGGCATCATGAGTAAGGAAGATTATGTGGATATATTGAAGCGACATCTCAAGACATCAGTCAGGAAGTTAAAGCTTGAAGCCCGAAATGTTTGATCCAAGTTAAACAATTTAAAGGCAATGCTACCAAATACTAATTGAGTGTATGCTCATCAGTCATGATAATTATATATTTACATTTTGGTCCTCTGTAGCTCAGCTGGTAGAGCACGGCGCTTGTAACGCCAAGGTAGTGGGTTCGATCCCCGGGACCACCCATACACAAAAAAAAATGTATGCACGCATGACTGTAAGTCGCTTTTGATAAAAGCGTCTGCTAAATGGCATGTTATTCATACACTCTTATCCAGAGCAACTTACAGTTAGTGACATTTTCATACTGGTCCCCCGTGGGAAACGAACCCACAACCCTGGCGTTGCAAGCGCCATGCTCTACCAACTGAGCTACATCCTCCACTCACTATAACAGGGGTTAGACACTACACAGACTCATTTCCTAGAACTTTAAAACACTGGCAGTTTGTCTACTTCACTTCTTTAGTCTACTCTCTGATCACTCTAGATAGCCCAGTAAATAAAACAAATGCTGGCAATACTGGTGTCAAACCATGCAAGTCTGAGTAGCATGGAATAACATACCATCTTATTGAAACAGTTCATCATGAAACCGTTCTACTGCAACTTTTCATGCACAGTGGGAAGTTGGAACGAACAACAAACTTAGTTAGAACCTGCTCTTACCGTGAGAAACAGATTTCCCAATCTTCTCCTCCTCTTCTTCATCTTTAATGTTGACATTCAGCTCCAGTGTTTGACTGCAGTCTTCCAGCTTCACTGATGCCATCTCTGGATCCTGCTTAGCAAACTGGGCTCCACTGTCACAATCAGGACACACTGACTGTAGGTTTGGACTCAATGTGGAAGGAGAGAGGCTCGCTGGGTTTGTCCTCACTGTTGATGTTACCGGCCTCAGATTTAATTCTAGTCGTCCTGTAGTAACAATGAGAAACAGAAACATAAAGTTATTGTCTTGACAGTTCTGGCACTTTCGTTATTCTATAAAAATATATTAGATCAGATAGCTAAGCATTGACAACAAACCATTTATTAATTTCACATTAGACACAAATTGCACACTTTAAATTAAACAACGTAAGTGCACTTAACCTATAGCAGATTTCAGAAATTCACATAAATGACTGAAAAACCATTTAGTACAAGGTTGCAGTTTGTTTTAGGCAGCACTATGTAATATTTTCCTGAATAACGTTGTCTTCACTGTATTATTTCAATCAAAAAACAATTGTATTTATTCATAGGTACAACTTCACAAGCCCTTAATTCATTAGATTGCTGACTGTTTGAAATGCAGTGTATTTTACCTTTAATTGTACAACACTTACTTAGAGAAAAACAAAATTAAGAAATCTTGAATCACCCATACGTTTGAAAAAACTCAAGATACAGCTGTATGATTTAGTCCATATCGCCCAGCCATAACAGAGTACATTAAAGTAGAATACAATACAGTATGTTATACTGTACTATACTCTGTACTGTTGTACTGTACTGAACTAAACTTCTCTTTCCTGTACTCTGCTGTACTGTACTTTCCAATCTTGTGAAACAGTAGCTATGTTTCCAATAACTTGTCCAGTGATTTTTTTCTGGACATTTAGAAAAAGTTTGCATAGAAAATAGATAGGACAATTGCCCTCTAGGGTGTGTTTCCATGTAACTTTCTTGTGTCGATAAAAACAGCTGGACGTAATGACTCACCCTGTAACGTCAAAATGATTTGGCAATCATCATTTATTTAAAAAACACTGTTTCAATCCTCAGTTGTCAGAATAAAATAAACTTTGACAAAAGAAAAACCCACCCGTCCTACGATTTAAAATGTTGTCGCGCTTTAGAACATTTCTCCTATATCTGCCGCTTCCATTACACACGGTGCAAAGATTTTTTTTGTTGCAACATTGCTTTTGTCGAATGCACCTGGGTCAATGGAAACCTGCCTAATGATGTCTGAGTGATTGGTTCAGATTTGGTCCGGTCTAATGTTTGGGCCAAGTCAGTTAAGAACAAATTCTTATTTACAATAATGGCTTACCCCGGCCGATGCTGGGCCAATTTTGCACCGCCCTATGCGACTCCCAATCACGGCCGGATTGTGATACAGCCTGGAATCCAACCAGGGTCTGTAGTGACAGATGCAGTGTCTTAGACCGCTGCGCCACTCGGGAGCCCTGTGACTAATCATTTTGTCTATTTAAGCTCTGAAAAGGCCTATCAGCTACCCAACTTTATCAGGAGTTATCCTGAGCCTATTTTCAATGAGAAAGAATGCATTTGCACAGCGGGACATGCAGAAATATTAATTTTTTTGCTATGATCATCTCGTCAAAAATGTACAGAGACAAACTTGAAACCACTGATTATCATGACAATTTAGCTGACAGGGTTAAACTCCCGGACAACAGTGGTTTCAGAGTCCTACAATAGAGTGAAGACGCTAATATTTGTGTAAACTCTACATAGTTGTGTTCTGTGGGTGTCACTGAGTAGGCTGAACAATACATAGGTAGGGCTGTACAGTGCAATATGAATGTCCAATACAAACAAAAGAAACAGCATACTCAACTGGCTTAACGCGGTAAGGACCAAGAACGGGGTCAATATGGACCACGGGTCACAAAAAAATTATATAATAATACTGTTTTGGTTGGGCTTCAACCCCTGGTATCATATAAACACACATAAGACATGGAAACATGTAGAATTGCTTAAAAAGATCAACAACTACAAATCTCAGCCCCATCGTAAAATGTGTAGAATTACGGGATATTAGCTTTAAAACTGCTAAATGTTCTCTCCGCCAACAAGAGGGTTGTGAACAGTTTGGGGTCACAAGTTGGGGGTTTGTTACTACACCAATAAATGACAATATCCATCCGGACCTTTGCCACCTAGGAAATTTGTTTGATCGGACCTTCTCAAATAGTACTGGAGTACCCCTGCAATAGACTGACTGGGAAGGTGATTTTTCACAGTCAAAGTCCTGCAATAAGAGCTAAGACGCTAATATTTGTATAAACTCTTGAGAATTGTTTTCTGTGGGTGTCACCCGTTCCATGGGAGCACAATCCAACCCGTTTCATAAGTGCATATAAGAATGCCCCCAATGCAATTATGTGGTCTAATACCTCCACAGTGGGATTTCAACCGTTTTTTCCCCTGTTTATTTTCAAAATAATTAGTTTTTGTAATTCATTTTAAATTAAGTAACAACGTTTGACATGATTCCAATATTTTGTATCAGTTTGCATCACTTTCAATGAGGGCCTTTTATTTTGAGGGCGAACCGCAAATTCCACTATTGTGGCTAATCATTATTATGACTAGCTTCACATACATAGGGACAAGCGGGTACCAGGGCTGCGTCCAGCAGGAGGACGGAGACGTTGGCCACATTCAGATACAAACGTATTATGTAGAGCGAACATGCCTCTGATTCTAAGGAATCATGCCAGTTCTATTCAGGGCATTTCTATCTGCAACTTTCCAAAACGTTTTTGAACTGAACATGCCCAGGCGAAACGCACTGACCTATATACGAACCTGGAAAGCCTCACAAATGAAAACGTGTAATGGACCCCGCGCCGTGTGCTGGTAAAATATTTTTAGCACGTTCTTCAATCACTCGGATTGACACAACAAGTACACAAAACCTTTCCCAAACGTGATAATACCTTGACTGATTTGTTATCTAACATGTTATGACGTTATTTCGATATTAGACAGTTTAAAAGTGCTATTACATACCTGTAGTAATAAAGAGAAACGGAAAGCACAGTCCTGTCGTTTTCTTTGTTCTGAAGAATGTTGCGCGCCTCGCCGGAAGTTCCTGTTCCCCAACTACCACAATGCACAGCGCCATCTTCTTCTTCTTCTGTGGGTTTTATGGCAGACTACTTCCAAAAGTTGTATTGCCGCCACCAACTGGACGGTTTGAAACCACAAAATAAATTAAATAAAAAATACATCCATACTTAATAGTGATACTAACTTACTCCACCCTAATAAAAATAGTACATTGCCAAAACAAACAAAACTCCCATTTCTTCCTTCCTTTAAATCTCCATATCTCCCTTCTCAGTCTCTAGGACCTGAGATGGTGGTACGGCTTTTGACAATATTCCATGTAACTCTTTTGCCAATAAATCTTTCAGCCCCAGGAACCGTTCTGCCGCAACCACAATGATTTATATCTTCCTAGATCTTTTCTCCACCTTGGCAGTGCCGTTAATCACCATTGCGATAAAGGCCACAAAGTCCACCTTTTTAACCTTTAAAATGTCAGGATCATCTTGTTGAAAGGCAACCCCTGCAGCTTGCATTGAAGGCTTATCCACCACCATTATATTTACTGTAAAGATAACCCCCAACAACTACAATGATTCAGTAGATCAGTAATGTTACAGTACTCTAGCATGTCTCACAGCTGCTTATGCTGACAAAACATGTAAGTGAATAGGTCAGATTTAGCTTTGTGATGCTCATTTAAACGTCCTGTCTTGTTCAGCTTCAGAACAACAGTAAATATGTCACTTGAAACATAGTTTTTTGGTAATTCATTACACAAAAGAGAAGAGCTTGACTAGTACAAATTCATATACATACTATTTTTCATTGGCAGATAAATTAAACAGGCTTGAATTAAGCCTTAATGACTAAAATAACTCATCTAGTTTTAAAATACAATTTAATAAACAAAAAGTATCCACCCAAACTAACTGGTGAAAACTGATCATCAGACCATCTCTATCTGATACATGTTGTGTCTGCTAGCTCATTCCCACAGAAACCTGCAGAGGAAATCAGTACCACCCAGTCAACCAGCCTCACAGAGGATATTCAACCCTAAGGGCAAATCCAAGGTAATCTCAATATCTTTACAATAGAAGCTAACAAATCACACCAAAACTGACCAGGTGAACACTGTAAAGAAAAGTAAAGAAAGGCTAACATTCTATAACAGTTCCTTTCCTCTAAAACAGTTCTCTCACAGTGAGAAACAATAGGATTACAATAGAGTGTGCAACGATTTCTTGAGAATTAAGTGATGGAATGATTTTAATCTTAGCTAGTCAGACAACTGATGAGGATTCTCACATGTATGTGGCCATGTTGAGAGAAACTCTTCCAACAGTCAGAGCAGGAGTACCAGATCCCTTGATATTTTACAGGTCTTCCCACAATCAGAGCAGGGAAAAAGATTATCTCCTGTGTGTATTTTTAGGTGAATTTTTTAGCTTTGATAGAATTGGGAAAATCTCCTCACAATGTGGGCAGTGGTGAGACCTCTTAGCTCTGTGATCTTCCTGCTGTTGTTCTCTGGATGTAGAGAATGTCTCAACATGGTCTCCTGTGTGAACAACATCAGAAGAACCAGTCAGTTGGTGTGATTTACATCAATCACATTTATTTTATAAAGCCCATTTTACATCAGCCGTTGTCACAGAGTGCTTTACAGATACCCTAACCTAACGTATCAGGCGTAAAAGAAACGCCTAAACCAGGTCCACAGAAACCAGAAGCTTCTGGTTTTCAGGCTTTGCCTTCCTCTCTGCCTTTTCCCTGAAACACGGATGCTTACGGTGTTTGTTGACTCCGCTGAGGGTGCAGGTACCGAGACTAAAACCCCAAAGAGCAAGCAATGCAGAAGCACAGTGGCTAGGAAAAACTCCCTAGAAGGAAGGAACCTAGGAAGAAACCTAGAGAGGAACCAGGCTCTGAGCAGTGGCCAGTCCTCTTCTGGCTGTACTGGGTAACAAATGAATTAATATAAGTATGCTGTACAATACAGGGGAATAAAACTATTCTAAAGTGTTACGAGCCATATCATCCTCCTCTCACTATCACAAGGGTTAGTAACCATCAGGGTTGGGGTCAATTCCATATCAATTCACATTTTTAAATTTGACTAATTCATCAGACACTCTTATCCAGAGTGACTTACAATAGTGCATTCATCTTAAGATAGCTAGGTGAGACAACAACGCATCACAATCGTATCAATTACATTTTCTAGGGTGCAGAAAGGGAGTAGAGTAGGGTCCAGGAGGCAAAGTCAGAGTCATGAGAGAGGATAGGATAAAATAGGCGAGAGAAGCGGGAGAGAGAGAGTGAAGATTGCGGCGGTGCATTACCATCTGGGTTAGGGCTGAGTGGAAGGAGCATGACCATCTGGGTTAGGGCTGAGTGGGAGGAGCATGACCATCTGGGTTAGGGCTGAGTGGGAGGAGCATGACCATCTGGGTTAGGGGCTGAGTGGGAGGAGCATGACCATCTGGGTTAGGGGCTGAGTGGGAGGAGCATGACCATCTGGGTTAGGGCTGAGTGGGAGGAGCATGACCATCTGGGTTAGGGCTGAGTGGGTAGGTTGGAGGAGAGATGGAGAGAAAAGGAAACAAAGTAGGGATCAGAGACTTGGAGGGGGGTTGCAGTGAGATTAGTAGGAGAACAGCCTCTAGTGAAGATGGGGTCAAGCAGTGGGAGGGGACTGGGAAAGGGTGAGGTCAAAAGAGGAAAGGTGTTTCCAGTAAACCAATTTTCCTGATTGAAAAAAATTGAAGAGAATTGGAATTAGAATGACAGTGTACTTCCTGAATTGACTGGAATTTAAATGGAATTGACACCAACCCTGGCAACTACACAGACTCATTTCATAGAACTTCAAAACACTGGCACTATGTCTACTCTCTGATCACTCCAGATAGCCCAGTTAATAAAACAAATGCTGACAATACTGGTGTCATCCATGCAAGTCTCAGTAGCATGAAAGAATATCTATCTTATCATCGAAACAGTTCTATAACAACTTTTCATGCACAACGATAAAACAAGCTTTGTTGTGTTGAGTTCTTCAGGGGTGTCAGAATGACAGAATGAACTTATGGAGGTCTTACTTTTGGAGATAACTCCTAGATGTAGATAGTACTATAGTGGCGGGCCCAACCCCAGACTTCTCTTTTATCAACCCAAAGGTTTTACTGTCTTCTCAGGAATTCAGCCTTCTCTGTGTTGCTCCCCACATCCCCCTATTCTGAATGATGCATTATCTCACCATCCCCCTATTCTGAATGATGCATTATCTCACCATCCCCCATTCTGAATGATGCATTATCTCACCATCCCCCATTCTGAATGATGCATTATCTCACCATCCCCCATTCTGAATGATGCATTATCTCACCATCCCCCATTCTGAATGATGCATTATCTCACCATCCCCCATTCTGAATGATGCATTATCTCACCATCCCCCATTCTGTCACACCTCTGAGCTTCTGTTGTGATTAACATACTGTAGGTCTGATATCTGATTGGAAGTTAACTCAACAGTAATGTTATTGATCAACAACTCCGATTTTGAATCCAAATATGGTCAAATGGTTCTAAAAGGGTCTTAGCTTCAATGTGTCTTTCTCTTTTGTTCTTGACCTGCTGTGGTAAGATATATACTGAGTGTACAAAACATTAGGAACACCTTCCTAATATTGAGTTGCACCCCCTTCTGCCCTCAGAAAAGCCTAACTTTGTCAGGGCATGGACTCTACAAGGTGTCGAAAGCCTTCCACAGGGATGCTGGCCCATGTTGATTCCAATGCTTTCCACAGTTGTGTCAAGTTGGCTGGATGTCCTTTTGGTGGTGGACCGTTCTTGATACCCACGGGAAACTGTTGAAACTGCTGGAAACTGTGTTGCAGTTCTTGACACACTCAAAACGGTGCGTCTGGTACCTACTACCATACCCTGTTCAAAGGCACTTAAATATTTTGTTTTGCCCATTCACCCTCTGAATGAAACACATACACAAAAAATCCTTCTTTAACCCTTCATCTACACTGAAGTGGATGTAGTGTCTGAGGGTCTGTGATTGTGCTGACGTTTGCAGAAGAGTGTGTTAGAGGAAACTTGGCTCTGCTTGCTGAAACATCTGGAAAGCATTACTAAATTCCTGGAAAAAAGGATATGGGAAGATATGTAGAAAAGCCAGGGATTGGTGTATTAAAATCACGCCATACTATGTCACATAGGATATAAATGCCAGGTCTTGAACAAGGGAGGGAGGAATAGCAAATTACAGAATTGGCTCCGGCTGTTCTTCAGATATCTGCAGGTATCTGTAAATCTGACGCTGAAACTCTTTGTTATAATAAACCTTTATAAACAAAGTACAGTGTCAGCGGACTTCTTATCATCACGGCATTATCAGCAACGTTTGTCTTTTCACCACATTAATGGCGACAAGGTTTTTTTTTTGGGACGTGTTACGTCTTTTCTCTGCATTCCATTCCTGGGCTACAAAGTGACTCCCGCTCAAGAGGCCGACAGATAAGGTGAGCTTTCTCACAAACATTGGGCGCTGGTCGTTTTGTGAGTCCAGGGTGTGTGCGTTCAGATGTACCGTCAAATTACTTGTGCGTGCGCTTTGCTGGTATTTGCTGTGTGATGAGAATTCCGTTCTAAATTTTCTAAATTCGTTTGCGTTGGGAACAACGCAAAAAGGGGGGAGTGTCTATAGGGCATACCGATAGGGCACACCGATATTTGGCTTGAATAAAAGTAAAAGGAGTGTCCAAGGAAAGGCATGAAGGAATAAGGCTAGAAAATAAGGAAAAAGTATACTTTTAGGACGCCGTAAATTTAAGGAAGCCCTTGAAAACGAGGCGATCAATATGATGGGCCGTGAATCTTGATAGTTATTAGATTAACTCTCAAGTCAGTTCTGGGAACTGCAGGTTGTAGAAGATATATTCAATTGTATGTTACTGCTCAGAATCTATTTGACGAAGTATTTGTCTGAAGTAATCCTCTCTTTGAATGTCTACAACCTGAAGGTAGCAGAAATTTAGGATGGAATATAAAGGAAAATAGGAACGGCGTTAAGCATGCTTTGTATAAACGGATGCATTCTTTTCGTGTGTGTGTGTGTATGTGTGTGTATGAGAGGAGAACCTACGTGTGTGAGAGAGAAAAAAATAAAAAAAGAGGTCTCTGATGAGTTCCAGCTGTGTGTCGACTAAGGCTATGACAACAGGGGTTTTAGTCTTTTGTAAGGAAATATGTTAGTTAAGGTTAAAACCTTATGAGTCTCTATAAAAAGAGAACGTTCATTAACTATTAGAATAGCATGACCCTACAGGGAGGACTTTTTTAAGAGTGTATAGAGATGTTTTGTAATTGATAACAACATAACTATAAATCTGCAGATTAGGATAAGTGCAGATAACAAACTTGGAAGTAGGATTTGTGTTCTATGTTCTATGTGTTCCGTGTTCGTTTGTGAGCTCTGTTAAGTGTTATTGTTTGTCAAAAGGGGGAGAGAACGGAGCGACAGCGGGTCTGTCTACCCTGTTGTTTAGCTGGGAGAGAGCTTTTTAGGAGAAGTTCCTTTCACTCTGAAATCGCATTGGTGACTGAACTGCGCACGCGTGGGATTTTATGAGTTTAGAGTTACGTACAACAGATGTGCCACTCCCCTGCCTCCACTGAACTGCTGGGAGATGCAGTCTTAGAGCAGACAAAGAGGGAGGGAATCTTGCACACAAGTGGAATGTTCTGCTTGTTGAATTAACTGTTGCTTGACTGTGAAACTGTTTGGTTGATATCGGTTGAGTTGATGAATGAGAGATATATTGACAGATTAAAAATAATAATAATTAAATAAATAAATAAAATAAAATGTTATTGAGCTATTTATAATATTCCTGAGTTAAGCTGTTTGCTTATTTCTTAGCGTGAATGTGAATATAAGTATGCATAAAATACTAAATTGTTGTCTGTTCCTGAGAGAGAGGAGGTGCTGACCAGTACATCAGCGACAACAACCCAGTCCAATCAAGCCAGTACTGTTCTTATCCACAAAACCTACTTTCCCTTACAGGATACAATACATACATTGTGTATACATAGAATATTTCATGTTGTGACCATTTCGCAGGAACTTGGCAACAGACTGATGAATTGATGTAATTGATAATTGCACATTACAGTTTTTGTGAATTACTTGTTTTGATTAGAGTTGTGTTGGAAATCCAGCATTGACATTATTCTGTAAAATTAAGGTAATTGGGTGATTAATAAGCAATTGGTTTGTGAGTGCTGTAGTGTTGCTGGATTACAGGTCTTTTCTTTTTGGATTGCTCTGAAGTTGACTACTTTCCTTTACTTTTCCTGATCGGAGGTGGTAAGATTGCCACTAATCAATAATTTGGTAAAATACAATTAATAAAATAAATTGATATATTGACTAATTATTTAATTGATTGATTAATTAATTAATTTTAATAAAAATTAAATTAAATTAATAAATAAAATTAAAACACAAATATTTAAATAAAAATAAAAATAAAAAAAATAAAGAAAGAAAGAAAGAAAGAGGGAAACACATAACAGAGTCATTACAATGGGGAAAAAGGACATCAAAACTACAAAAGCAATTACTCCTCTTGATGTAGTACAGAATAGTAATCCTCTAGCTAATGGTATAGCAAGATTATCCGAAAAATGGAATAAACGTTGGCCTGACATTGAACAACCATGGCCAGTGGAAGGGACTCTTAACCCAGACGTCATCAAGATAATGCAAGTGCTTGTATCCACGTATAAGGCAGATCAGAAGAAGGGGAAAAAAGGACAGCAACGTAAAGAAAAGAGACAAAGAGAGCTGGGTGTTCTTAAGCTGTTTGAAAATGAAGGACAAAAACTGATAAAAGATACAAAAGATAAGAGAGACAGAGGTACAGAGAAAATGGCAAAAGAGGTGAAGGTGACAGAAAAACGAATGGCAGAAGTCAATACACCTTTCTCACATATGGATTCAGCAAAAACACCCCCACCTTATGAGAAAGAAGCCAAGTTTAAGGATGTTTATCCTCAGCTTCCAGTGATCATTCAGGAGGGTGATTGTTGCATCAGAGATGAAGATGAACGAATAATAGAGACAGGACAAGCAGAAACGACCATAAAGATGAATCCAAACTCCAAAAGCAGGAAGAAAACGAGATGTCTGGAAACTAAGGGTAGAGTGAGGTTAAGGAGGATGGAACTTGATGATGATGATGATGATGATGATGATCAGAGTGATTCAGAAGAGATCATGGGTGGATATGACCCTGTCATCAGACAGAGGTTGGCCAGAGCGGAAAGAAGGGGTGATGGAAGTTGGAAGAAGAAGAATACAAGTAATTCGAGTTCTGATGAAAATGAAGATGGAGACAACGATGAAGATTTGGAGATTAAAGGTGCTTCATATTCAAGAGGATTTTATCCTACAATGACTAGCACAGAAGAAATAGAACGAGATATAGACCGATGCGTATCATACCTGTATAAGGCCAATAATTTAGAAGAAGTAAAAGAACTGGAAGAACAACTCAAGAAGCTAAAGATAAAGAAAAAGAAGCTACTGAGAAAATAATCCCAAGAATCTGAGAAGAAATATACATTGAGGCCAAGGAAAGAGGGCACTAGTAAGAAAATTATGCCGGTGATCATTCGATGACAAAACCTAGAATATAAGCCTTTGCAGAATACCGATATGTCAGATATACTTGAGAAGCTGCCTACTCTTCAAGACGGAGCATATCCTTGGATTTCAAAGTTGGAAGAAATTACGGTGGGAACACAGTCTGCCATAGGAGACATTAAGAGACTTTTGGCTAATCTCCTTGGGATTCCAGGCATGGAAGACATTTTTCAGAGAGCTGGACTTCATAGATATGTGGGGACTGCAGTGAACGACCCTGAATTGTTGGCTGCAAGTAGAAATCGGCTGTGGAGAGCACTGAGAGATACGTTTCCAACAAATGTGCATCCTGACAACATTCTGATTGACCCACTAGGACAACAAGAAAATCCAAGAGCCTACGTGTCAAGAGTTCATCAAGTGTGGAGAAATATTACCGGAAATGATCCAGATGTGAGTCAAATTGAGCAGTCAATCTTGAGAGCTAAACTACAGATGGGACTGCCCTTACCGGTAAGGAGCAAAATGGCAGAGGTGGTTGGACTTGGGAGCATGACAAAAGGTGTCTATACAGATCATATAGCCCATCAAGTGGATCTGTACCGGAAAAAGGAACACAACCAGAAAGAACAGGACCAAGAAACTCTCAGAAAACTCAATCAAATACAACTGGTGGAGAAGAAGAAGGAGAAGAAAAGCTATGGTTATGCAGAATCAGTGTAAACCAAATCAACAATCACGGCTACAGCTTCAACTGAACAAGGTCAAATGCAATTGTACCAGCCACAACTAGTGGTACAAGTTGTTTCACATCCATAGATAGTTTCTGGAAAGAAAGAATTTCAAAGGAAGATACAGGAGCAAGTCAAGATCATCTGGAGGACCGGTGAACACTTATAGGGGCCCGGAGCAAGGATTCTAGAGGTGCCCAGAAGATCCGAAAGGGGGGTGTCAGCTGGTAGCATCAGGACCGGAAAAAGATCCAACAATTGAAGTGAAAATAAACAATGGACCATGGGAAGTGATGATGGATAGCAGAAAGGCTTTTATCTGTGTTCAGCCTGAAGAGGTTACACATCTCACTATGTCAAATCAACTAATTAGGAGAAGGATTTGGGGGAGTGAAGATCAGCGATTTCTGAAAATGATGATTTTGGCTCAAGGACAAGGAGAGTCATAAGCTGTACGGATGACACATGAATCTGTTTGAAGTGTGAAGATGGATTGAGAATCTATGGAAGAAGAGATGTTGCAAAAAGTTCAAGAATGTTTGTGATATCAACACAGTACCGATATTGGACTTGTGAAATCAGCCCAACCGGTGAAAGTTTAACTTCGACCAGGGGCCAGACCTCCTTGGAAGAATCAGTATCCATTGAAAGATGAAGCAATCCAAGGGATTGAACCATAAATTGAAGGACTTTCGAAAGCAAGTGTTTTGAAGACAATGAAAAAATCCTTAGAGTAGCAATCAATTATTGTTTTGGAGAAACCATGATGATTTAGGAAACACATGGGTTAGCTTATGTTGTAAAAGGGGAGATTAGAATAATCACAAAGGAGTAGGATTTTTGGGAACCATATTTTCTTGAATAGATTGACTATGTCATAGGTAGGTGGATAATTTGTCTAAAAAATAATGTTTGACGGTTATTCTTGGTTACATTCATATACCAAGAGGGGCATAAGATGTTCAACTAAGCTAAAAGATGCTCAGTCGGTTTCAAAGTTGTTGTGTAAAGAAGTCATAAGCAGGTGGGAATTTCCTGACTTAATATACTCAGAAAATGGGAAAGAGTTTTGTGAATAAATCAGTGAAATGGTTTTTGAAAAAATTAGAGAAAAAGAAAAAAATTTGGAAAAAGTCAGACTAAAATGTTATGAAAACTAGGGTTGAAATAACTCTAGGAAATTTGGAATATCTGATTGTGGGATAATTATATTATTGTGATATTTAGTGTTTTGTTATGAATCAAAGGGGGGAAATGGAATGTGATTAATTTTAAATATAATTTTATATATCATTTTTAGTTGATATTGATGTTTTAATTTGCATGTGTTGTTTTCCAAAAGATACTGTTTGGTCTTTTCTTTTCTTCCAGAAGCATATGGGGGAATATGTAGAGGGACTCAAATACTCAAACATGGACAATATGAATGGACTGGAGGAAGTGGAACAAGGAAGGTGTGGAAATGTTCAGATTCCATCATCGACGTCGCATTGAAAGTCGACACTGTGGAGGAGATGAAGTGTAGTGGACTACATTCCAGTGTTATATTCTTTCTGTATTAATTTTTTGAATAATTATGTTTTCTGTTGTTGGGTACATGTGGGGACCTCAGATGTTTTTGTTTATTTCGTTGAAGCTTAGGGATATTGGGTCTAGGCAGGGACAGAAAGAATCCACAGGAGGGTCCGATGGGTCGACCAGCCTGAATGTGGACATTTTGATTGTATTTTGTTTGCTGGGGTTTTCATATGTATTCAATTGCATCATAGCTTAAAATGTATTGATAAAGATTTATAAATTGATCTGGAGTACTTAGGTGGTCTCCTAGGGCAGAGGGGCCGTGAGAGAATTTTCCTGTCTTGACTGACTGATGGATATTTGGAATGAAAGCTGCCAGACAGGTTTTTCGCTCTTACACTCCATAACAATTTATTTACACTCCATAACAATTTATTTACACTCCATAACAATGTATTTACACTACATACAAAAATGTGTCTATATAAACATGTGTTTACTTTCCATAAATTTGGATTTATTGCTAAAGTTACTCAAGAAAAAAATTGTTATTTGTCATAATCCTATTCTCTTTGTTTTCGAGACTTAATTAGTCTCGAAGGGGGGAAATATGTAGTGTCTGAGGGTCTGTGATTGTGCTGACGTTTGCAGAAGAGTGTGTTAGAGGAAACTTGGCTCTGCTTGCTGAAACATCTGGAAAGCATTACTAAATTCCTGGAAAAAAGGATATGGGAAGATATGTAGAAAAGCCAGGGATTGGTGTATTAAAATCACGCCATACTATGTCACATAGGATATAAATGCCAGGTCTTGAACAAGGGAGGGATGAATAGCAAATTACAGAATTGGCTCCGGCTGTTCTTCAGATATCTGCAGGTATCTGTAAATCTGACGCTGAAACTCTTTGTTATAATAAACCTTTATAAACAAAGTACAGTGTCAGCGGACTTCTTATCATCACGGCATTATCAGCAACGTTTGTCTTTTCACCACATGGATTTAACAAGAGACATCGATAAGGGATCATAGCTTTCACCTGGTCAGTCTATGGCAGGGAAAGAAGCAAGTGTTCCTAATGTTTAATACACTGTGTACACCGTCTTTCTCTCTACCCCTCTCCCATGAGCTGTGGGCCACGACACAAGCTATGGATTCTCTCTATCTCATGAGCTATGGGCCACGACACAAGCTATGGATTCTCTCTATCCCATGAGCTATGGGCCACGACACAAGCTATGGATTCTCTGTCTTTCTCTTCCTGTCTGATCATGTTTAGATACTTAATATTTTGTTAATATCAGTATTGACTTGTAACTTAGACTTCACACCTTGGGCAGAATGTAACTGAAAGGTTGCTGGTTCGAATCCCTGAGCAGACTAGGTGAAAAATCTGTCGATGTGCCCTTGAGCAAGGCACATAACCCTAGTTCCTCTGAAAAGTAATTTTTTAAAAGTAAATCGTTAATTTTACAATGTCATTAAATCTATTTCCCTGTAGTCTTCCACTTCAGACCAATTCTTGCTAGTCAACATAAACTCATTGCCAAATGCTTGCTTGCATATTTTAATCGTCTTTATGGTGTCAGATAAACATTTTACTATACTTAATTAATACATAAATTGAAGTATTTTCATGAGTCGCAGGTGAGGTGTTCTATATATATGATCACTAAAGAACCTGCTCTTACCATGAGAAACAGATTTCCCAATCTTCTCCTCCTCTTCTTCATCTTTAATGTTGACATTCAGCTCCAGTGTTTGACTGCAATCTTCCAGCTTCACTGATGCCATCTCTGGATCCTGCAGTGCAAACTGGGCTCCACTGTCACAATCAGGACCCAGTGACTGTAGGTTTGGACTCAGTGTGGAAGGAGAGAGGCAGGCTGGGTTTGTACTCACTGTTAATCTGTTAATCAATTTGAACAATTGCTGCCTAAAATGCTGTGGTGCTTACTAACACAACAGGAAATATTGTGTTAGATGTGGGCCATCACATGAATTCTCAGCTCTTTCACTCTGAATATTCATATCAATGAATCACCCTCAAATGGACCATCAATACCAGAGTTCTACAATACTATTTACATAATCAATGGTACATTACAACAGCCTGAACCTCAATATAGTCCTGGGCATATATTGAACTCTAACAATGGGGGAGGGAAAGGGTCTGTTGAAATGAATACTGTAGTGGTGTGAGAAAGGTAACACAAGCTTCCTCTCTAATTCCACTCCCCAATAGTAAGTGGAAACACTTTAAAATGGAAAAAAAATACAAATAATATATTTGTTGTTTTATTTCATTGTTACCTAAGAAGAAAACCTGTCTAAGTCCTTTATACTGAAAAAATCTATTCATATGCATTATAGAAAATAATGGGGATTAGGAAATTGGATTGTCCCAATGGTGATGTGTTGAGGTGTAGTGACATGTTTTGACTAAATCAAATCAAATCAAATCAAATTTTATTGGTCACATGCGCCGAATACAACAGGTGCAGACATTACAGTGAAATGCTTACTTACAGCCCTTAACCAACAGTGCATTTATTTTAAACAAAAAAAGTAAGAATAAAACAACAACAAAAAAAGTGTTGAGAAAAAAAGAGCAGAAGTAAAATAAAGTGACAGTAGGGAGGCTATATATACAGTAAAATAAAGTGACAGTAGGGAGGCTATATATACAGGGGGGTACCGTTGCAGAGTCAATGTGCGGGGGCACCGGCTAGTTGAGGTAGTTGAGGTAATATGTACATGTGGGTAGAGTTAAAGTGACTATGCATAAATACTTACTTAACAGAGTAGCAGCAGCGTAAAAAGGATGGGGTGGGGGGGCAGTGCAAATAGTCCGGGTAGCCATGATTAGCTGTTCAGGAGTCTTATGGCTTGGGGGTAGAAGCTGTTGAGAAGTCTTTTGGACCTAGACTTGGCACTCCGGTACCACTAGATAAATAATATAGAATAGAAATTGTATAGTTCAAATGTTTCTAGTAAAAAAAAAGTATTTGGTTGCTGTGTTCAAAAGGCATATTTTTTATTTATATTGCAATTTTTTATTTAACTTTTATATGAAACATTTCCACCGTGATAAAACACAGTGCTAAAGGTTTTAAAACAGAAGCTGCCGTATGCATGTAGATTATGTCACCATAATTAAGCACTGGGAGAAGCGTTGCTTGAACAATCTTCCTTCTACTTTCTTAAGTGAAGCAGGATTTATTTCTATGCCTAGTTTTTTTGGCAACTGAGCAAATTGTAGGTCTTATGAGCGGAAACTTGAAGGCTGTGAGACTTTTGCGCAACTTCCCGGGCGCGTTTCCAGTGAACACTGAGGCTGTACTCTTCCAGTTTTAGATAGCTTTTTATTTCTATGATATAGCCTACAGTAGCCTATATGTGGTGTTCAATGCAGGCCTACATTGCAGGATACTTTAAAACACGTTTTTACATTATGAAGGGCTTGACATGAATTCTTGATTTTTTTTACTTGGTTTGTAACACCATGGGCCAAATAGGTGACTGTAAATTGTATTGTGTTGTATGATGCAAGAAACCACTTTACAAAATAATATTAATTATTATTACCATACAGAGAATTAGACAATGTAGGCTTATTGGCTTATTTGCATATTCAAGCCTGTCTCAAAATACAACACTGCCTCTTTAATTAAGACATAAGCTTTTTATCTGACTGGCTTTTCAAAGACAGCTTGAAATGTAGCCTACACGTTTTGTTCTCTTGTAGGAAGCAGTAATTCCCCATTGCTGACCTATACTTATGTATAACTGGGCTAATAACTCGCTAACTAGCAAAGAATATCAACAAATGTGCAGACGCGCGGCTCTGCGGTCTGATCTGAACTGCGCATTCACTCGCGGGTGATTGAAAGACCGCTATGGTATTATTTTATGTATCATTAAGGCAAATGTAGGGAGAGGTCAAAGCAGAGACATTTATGTGTTTATCATAAACTCCCTGCAGATGGTCTGGGTATGTCTATGACATGTGATGTACATACAACTCCTCGTGATGGCTGTGTGGAGATTGGAGTAACAATGGACCTAGTGTTATCATTTGTTTTGCTTATGACCTTATGACCTGACACATGGCCACATGTACATAAACTCAAGGGCCAGGGAGGATGGTAAATGATAAATGCCTTAATGTATGTACGTATATTATTTGTAAAGAAGGGGTCTGCAACCATATAATGAGATTAGGGAAAGGGTCTGCTACCAATATAATGCGATTAGGGAAGAGGCTTCCTGTGGAAAAGCGCCCATGACCTTTTGGAGTACATTATAGGTGACATCTGGACGTTGAAAGCTAAGGTAGAGTGGTACTAAAATAAGTTAATCAGTTGCCCTAAGGGGAGGGACTGTATATGCTATGTAACATGATTATGCATTTGTGTGTATAAAAAGGAGATCTTTGAGCCAAGGAGGGCCAGTTGTGGCTCCATGGACCAAACTCGGCTTTGTATTCAATAAAGTCTAAATTCTTAAATTCACAGGCTCCGATGTCTTGAGAGATATTTTTGAGTTGATTATCTAGTCAAATGTTTCTACAACACCGCTCGTGGGCTACTCCCGTCAATAGAATTCTACTCGGTTCGGACTGGCTCTGCCTACAACAAAATCACAGACTCAATCTTGCAAAGTTATATATTTTTTGGTTTGTTGCATTGAAAAGGGGCTGATATAATATCGATTCGATCACAGAAAAAACGTTGATCTATATAGTGCAAAATAATGGGGCGAACTCAGCTAAATTCAATCTCTTGCGCATGGCATTTCTTCTTCTCTGCAGTCCTGGAGGAAGTGCGCGGCTGCGCAGTTTAGAGGGAACATTGCCTGCAGCACACCTTTCATATTATTGATGAATCTAGATTTGAAAACGTCATTAAGCAAGCACACATTATGTCCGTTAGATAGTTATTGAGCCAATTGCAAGATGTCTGATCTAGGCTTAATTCAGACAACCTTAGAAAAAGTAAGAAATGATTAACCGTATCAAATGGCTTCGACAGGTCAATAAATAAAGCAGCGCAATGATTTTTATGGTCTAAACCACAGGTGTCAAACTCATTCCACGGAGGACCGAGTGGCTGCGGGTTTTCGCTCCTCCCTTGTACTTGATTAATCAATTAAGGTCACTAATTAGTAAGGGACTCCCAAACCTGGTTGTCTAGGTTTTAATTGTAAGCAGTGGCGGCTCCTGAAAAAATTCTCAGGAGGGGCAATTTTTCTGATGATTTAGGTGACCTACACACATTTAAAAAAAGATATGTCCAGCAACAACATGAAGACAGGGGCAGCATATAAGTCAATACCAGAAGCATTTATTGACTGATCTGGGGAGATGGATTCCAGTTTCTGTGACAGATTATAAATAATCTCTGATGCCTTTGTTATATTAGCTTTTGGTTGAATGTACTGTCGTAGTAAATATATAATGTTATAGCTTGGTCTGACTAAAATCTTGTGCATGACCCATTTTGTGTTGGGCCTTTGTATTCAATACAATGAACAAGAGTCCTATCTTGTCAGCCTTGTCAGCAGGTGGCTAAGGATAACACCCACGCCATAGGTCTCTCAGTTCTTCCAACTCACGAGTTCTTGCCCTGAGGACACACACACACACACCCACACACACACACACACACACACACACACACACACACACACACACACACACACACATCATCACTGATAAACACACACACACACACACACATCATCACTGATAACAAACACACACACACACACACTGATAACAAACACACACACACACACACAAATCCTCTTCTCTTAGGCTGAACATCTGAAGACAGAGAACCCGACTCAGAGCCAATGCAACAGTGACACTAGCCTGGAGGTGACCTCGCCCAACTCATCAGGACCAATCAGAAGATCAGAACTACTAGATTCAACCTACTTCATTTTATTGTATAAAATGTCAGCACACAATGTTTAGGGGCTCTTCTGATAAACTCCCTACGAGTTTGACGAACGGGTCCGTGCACGCGATTCCAGATATCTTTACCTCTGAATAAACTGCCTTATATTATACAATTATCCACCTTGTCCAAAAGTCTCTACTTGTTCTCCAGTAAACTTGTTTTATCAACAATAGTAAGGTTCAATGACACAGAAAGCAGTTCAATGTCGGGGTACAGAGTCGCTCTCTTACCAGGATCGCGGCCGGCTCCACCTCTCTGTCCGGGACTCTGTCATCCAGCCAAGTCTCCCAGCTGTATTGGGATTCCGCTGCCAGCAGCGTTTTCATTATTTAGTCCGTTCGTAGCGGGTATGTACACGATCAACAAGATCAGTCCAAAACCGAAGATCAGTCCAAAGCAGAATGTTTGCAGAATGTTTGTAAACTAAGTCTACAAATTAAAAACATAAAATAACGCCACACTACAGGTCGCAACAGAGACGCTGCTAGCCGCCATTGTCTTAGTTACGTTCAACGTTACGTCACGTATGACGAAAGCGCGTAAGTGCAAGCCCACAGACACCCATAGAGAATGTATTGAAAGCTTTGAAATGTGAAAAAAATAGATTTTACATGACAGGCTATGAGAGACTTCTGGGCGATTTTCAACCTGACTGAAATCGCCCAAAAAACGGGCGGGGCCATTTGAAGCACGACTTTAGCCTGATTTGACATTTAGTGGCTGGCAGATCAGACGTGAACACTGATAACTGCTGTTGCCGTGATATAATTGATTAGAAAAAAAATCCCTTCCTTTTCCCGTTTGGCAGTGCGTCGCCCATATCGCCCTATTGAACAAGCCGTCCCTGATTGTAAGGAAAAAACAAAAACCTGCAGATCCAAGGCCCTCCATGGAATGAGTTTGACACCCCTGATAGCACCTCATCTAGTGTAGCCGCTGAAAAATATGTCCAGGTCTAAAACCAGATTGGAAGAAATGAAAAACCCACTCACTGAAATATTCTTTCAGGTTTAATGTCTTCTTTTTTAGCAGCAGAGGTCAAAACAAATGGAGGTGGCCTTCCTCAGTGTTTGGAGGACAACAGACATCCACCATATTGATAGATGACGTCATATTTGTTTAATTCTTTACAATCAATCACCATTTACATTCATTATTTACAAATGTAAGTCATGGATATAATATTTCTCTCTCTGTTTGTAAGTCATGGATATAATATTTCTCTCTCTGTTTGCATGTCATGGATATAATATTTCTCTCTCTGTTTGTAAGTCATGGATATAATATTTATCTCTCTGTTTGCATGTCATGGATATAATATTTCTCTCTCTGTTTGTAAGTCATGGATATAATATTTATCTCTCTGTTTGCATGTCATGGATATAATATTTCTCTCTCTGTTTGTAAGTCATGGATATAATATTTCTCTCTCTGTTTGTAAGTCATGGATATTAAATCAAATCAAATGTTATTTGTCATATGCGCCGAATACAATAGGTCTAGACTTACTTACAAGCCCTTAACCAACAATGCAGTTTTAAGAAAACAGAGTTAAGAAAAATATGAACTAAATAACCCCCCCCACCCCTCCCACCCCCCCAAAAAAGACAACATATATAAAAGTAACACTATAAAATAACAATAACGAGGCTATATACAGTGGACACCGGTACCTAGTCAATGTGCAGGGGTACAGGTTAGTCCAGGTAATTTGTACATGTAGGTAGGGGTACAGTGATAATAAACAGCGAGTAGCAGCAGTGTAGAAGCTGTTAAGGAGCCTTTTGGATCTAGACTTGTCGCTCCGGTACCGTGTGCCGTGTGGTAGCAGAGAGAACAGTCTATGACTTTGTCACGATAATTGTGTTATCTCAGTGGTTGAAGTCAACTACTTCTCAAGCTTTGAATAATTCCCAGAGGTTGTAAGGCTCTAGTTAATAATGAATTAAACAAAGTCCCATTTCTGCATTAGATAAGTATTTTATTAATGAGAGCTCTGAAAATCATCCAATGAACAACGTTTTTATACCTTTACTATGCCCCTAAGTGGGCCAATGAGAAAGCTCCTAGCCCATATTTAGACAACTATCATATGTCTCTGTTAGCTTGCACAGCAACCTATTGTTTCTTCCTGGATCTATTTCACACTCCAGCTGTGTTCGTGTGGTTGCTTTTCTGGTTCCTCCAGTATCAGGTCACACATACACAGACTTCCTTTACTGGTTTCACAAGACACAAATACTCTGTTGCTGGGCAAATATGCATCTTATACAAGCACATATGATTAACTCTCTAAGCTCTCTCACTGTCCTCACCCTAGGTGGGGACATGTTTTTCAGTGTCTAGTTTCACATCCTGTTTTCTGTTATTGGTTTCACAGTGGCACTCTGCTTGCATAGATATAAAAATGAGTCAATGCCCTAGTTGTACTTCTAACTAAGCTAAACACTATCAGATTATTGTCTTATGATTCTAACACATTTCACACAGTTTCGGGGTGGAATACTTTAGTCATTACCTTAAACATACAAATGCTTCTATCAGACTTGGGTGACTGGAGTCTTTGACAATTTTTTGGGCCTTCCTCTGACACCGCCTAGTATATAGGTCCTGGATGGCAGGAATCTTGGCCCCAGTGATGTACTGGGCCGTACGCACTACTCTCTGTAGTGCCTTACGGTCGGATGCCAAGCAGTTGCAATACCAGGCGGTGATGCAACCGGTCAGGATGCTCTCGATGGTGCAGCTGTTTAACATTTTGATGATCTGGGACCCATGCCAAATCTTTTCAGTCTCCTGAGGGGGAAAGGGCATTGTCGGGCCCTCTTCACGACTGTCTTGGTGTATTTGGACCATGATAGTTTGTTGGTGATGTGGACACCAAGGAACTTAAAACTCTCGTGTTCGGCCCTCCTTTTCCTGTAGTCCACGATCATCTCATTTTTCTTGCTCACATAATAAAATGTAATTGTTCAATAATGTGTAATGTGTAATTGTTAAATAATTAAATGTGTTGTTTTTAAAAAATATAAATATCTGATCATATAAAATGTGTTGTGTTTATATTACTTTTACAAATAAAAATATGTGATAATAAACAAACAAATCTAAACTAACAAATGTCAAATCATATTTGTCGCCGAGACGCCAGTCAATTTGAATTACGTTATTGTGTATTCTACGTAATGACGCAGTTTTATGTTATAACGAAGCATTTATGCGCTCACTAACTGTAAGTCGCTCTGGATAAGAGCGTCTGCTAAATGACTAAAATGTAAAATGTAAATGTAATGATGTCATCACGCAATGACATCACAACGTCATTTAGCAACTTTTAGCAACAAATTGACCTGCCTCTAACAACTTCCCCTGAAAATTAGTTGGCAACATTACAGGGGAGTTGCTCTTTCAACTTTCACATTTCTCTTTCCAACATACAGTGGGGGAAAAAAGTATTTAGTCAGCCACCAATTAATTGTGCAAGTTCTCCCACTTAAAAAGATGAGAGAGGCCTGTAATTTTCATCATAGGTACACGTCAACTATGACAGACAAAATGAGAAAAAAAATCAGAAAATCACATTGTAGGATTTTTAATGAATCTATTTGCAAATTATGGTGGGAAATAAGTATTTGTTTTTAAAATAAGTATTAGTTTTTTTTAAATTTCTCTTACTTTCCAGCATAATAATAGCCACATGGGCACATCAGGAAATATACCACACATTTTGTTTTACAGGAAATTCTACCCATGACATACATTTGATTTCCAGTATGAGGGCGAAGAAAGAAATCCACCTTGGTCATCGCATTACAGTTCTCACAATGATTTGAGGGGAGGGTGGATAGGAAATGCTGAGGGGGAACATATTCATCTGCTCTTACTAGGCTGTCCTTTATGTTTCTAGCAGTGGCGGCTCCTGAAAAAATTCTCAGGAGGGGCAATTTTTCTGATGATTTAGGTGACCTACACACATTTTAAAAAAGATATGTCCAGCAACAACATGAAGACAGGGGCAGCATATAAGTCAATACCAGAAGCATTTATTGACTGATCTGGGGAGATGGATTCCAGTTTCTGTGACAGATTATAAATAATCTCTGATGCCTTTGTTATATTAGCTTTTGGTTGAATGTACTGTCGTAGTAAATATATAATGTTATAGCTTGGTCTGACTAAAATCTTGTGCATGACCCATTTTGTGTTGGGCGTTTGTTTTCAATCAATGCTGTTCCTATCCTATAACAATGGACAAAAGAGTCCTATCTTGTCAGCCTTGTCAGCAGGTGGCCAAGGACAACACCCACGCCATAGGTCTCTCAGTTCTTCCAACTCACGAGTTCTTGCTCTGAGGACACACACACACACACACACACACACATCATCACTGATAACACACACACACACACACATCATCACTGTTAAACACACACACACACACACACACAAAAAATCCCCTCTCTTTAGGCTGAACATTTGAAGACAGAGAACCCGACTCAGAGCCAATGCAACAGTGGAGGGGACCTCGCCCAACTCATCAGGACCAATCAGAAGATCAGAACTACTAGATTCAACCTACATCATTTATTGTATAAAATGTCTGCACACAATGTTTTCGGGGCTCTCTTCTCCCTAAGAGTTTGACGAACGAGTCCGTGCACGCGATTCCAGATATCTTTACCTCTGAATAAACTGCCTTTATTATACCATATCCACCCTGTCCAAAGTCTCTACTTGGTCTCAGTTCTCCAGTAAACTTGTGATTATCAACAGTACACAACGGTAACAAACAATTGGGGGAACTCACGGGGCAGATAGTAAGGTTCAATGACACAGAAAGCAGTTCAATGTCGGGGTACAGAGTCGCTCTCTTACCAGGATCGCGGTCCGCTCTGACCAGGGTGAAGCCGGCCGGCTCCACTTCTCTGTCCGGGACTCTGTCATCCAGCCAAGTCTCCCAGCTGTATTGGGATTCCGCTGCCAGCAGCGTTTTCATTATTTAGTCCGTTCGTAGCGGGTATGTACACGATCAACAAGATCAGTCCAAAACCAACCACTGGAAATCCATGGTTGGCAGAATGTTTGTAAACTAAGTCTACAAATTAAAAACATAAAATAACGCCACACTGCAGGTCGCAACAGAGACGCTGCTAGCCGCCATTGTCTTAGTTACGTTCAACGTTACGTCACGTATGACGAAAGCGCGTAAGTGCAAGCCCACAGACACCCATAGAGAATGTATTGAAAGCTTTGAAATGTGAAAAAAATAGATTTTACATGACAGGCTATGAGAGACTTCTGGGCGATTTTCAACCTGACTGAAATCGCCCAAAAAACGGGCGGGGACATTTGAAGCACGACTTTAGCCTGATTTGACATTTAGTGGCTGGCAGATCAGACGTGAACACTGATAACTGCTGTTGCCGTGATATAATTGATTAGAAAAAAAATCCCTTCCTTTTCCCGTTTGGCAGTGCGTCGCCCATATCGCCCTATTGAACAAGCCGTCCCTGGTTTCTAGCATGTTTAAAAGAGAATCGAGAGATATTCTGAAAAGGCCGGCCCACAGAGGGATCCCAGTCCTAAATAGAAGTCAGAGATCAAACTCCTGGTTCTCCCCTGTTCATTCCAAACACCCTCCCATTGTACTGTATGTATGAACACATTTTGAACAATGGCTGCCTAAAATGCTGTGGTGCTTACAAACACAATAGGAAAGGTTGTGGTAGACGTGGGCCATCACAGGTGAGTTCACAGCTCTTTTACTCTGAGCATTTATATCAATGACTCACCCTCAGATGGACCATTGATGCCAGAGTTGTACAAGCCTGTTTCCATATTCAACTGGGCATTTCAATAGTCTGTCCCTCAATATAGTCCTGGGCATATATTGTTTATCTTACTATTGTTTTAACTGCTAACTTTTTAGCATTTGTGGCACAAATCCATTGCAAGTCAATGGTACGTATACAGTCACAGTGAAAGTCTACACACCCCTTTACATTTTGCTAGCTTAAATCTTAATAGGGATTAAATATTGTTTTTATCTTGCCAACATACAAAAACTATTTCACATTTTCAAAGTGTAAGAAAATTGTAGAACAATTTTCCTTCTAAAGATATCCAGTAGTCTTGATTACATATATTTTCACACCCCATGAAACAGTTCTACAGCAAATGTACGTGTGTTGTAAGTCCCCTGTAGCTCAGTTGGTAGAACATGGCGCTTGCAACGCCAGGGTTGTGGGCTCGTTTCCCACGGGGGGCCAGTATGAAAATGTATGCACTCACTAACTGTAAGTCGCTCTGGATAAGATCGTCTGCTAAATGACTAAAATGTAAATGTTGTGGCTTGTAAGTAGCTAGCTAGCGGTTTAAGACATGGTATGAACCCTAATCAACCCATCCAATGTGAGTACATGTTGAAGTACAGTAGATTAATAAAGCTGCGTATATTGAAAAAGCTTGTTGGGTCATTCTACAGATTCGGTGCCTTTTGTGATTGAGGAGGATGAAACAATGAACATTAAAATCTTAAGCTTTTTTTTATTTGATGTGACAAAGTAATGTGTGTACTTGATAGAAAATACCTTTTCCCATCTCAATGTAGAGTATTAAGTTATTATTCTGTATTATTTTCTCAAACAAGTCCCAATTTAATTCAACCCCGTCACAGTCATTTTGTTATTCAACTATTCATTTTTCCAATAAGCTTGAGATCAGCTTCTGGCATAATCTCACAGTTTAGATGTCCCTTGTAAATAATGGCATATTGTAATTAAAGAGAAAATCAAGAAAAACTGACCAGCACCATCCTTTCCAGTTTACGATGAAGAAATTTCTAATCTAACTCCACATTTTCGCAAGAAATGTGCAAGAATGCTGCGTAATTCCTGACAAAATTGAAATAGCCTTATTTACCCTGATTTAATACACACAATAAAAACACTATTGATGTTATATTTTGTGTATTTAATACAAAAATGTAAAAAAAAAATCTCGTAACAGGGATGAATGCACCGCAACAGGGTTGAAAATCATGTAACAGGGTTGAGTGAAAAGCATCACGTGTCATATGTTTTATCTTTTGAGATTACTAACATGTTGCCATGTTTTAAACATTTTAAACATTTTTAAACCTACTGTCAACATAGCTTTTAAAATCTAAAGAATCTAGATGAAAGCTAGACAGAGTAAAACACATTAATGAACTAATAACAGTAACAACATTTCATTGATTTCATAAAAATATCCATCTGATAATGGCAGGAGTCTGTTTGAACATTGAGCAAACATCTTAACATTGATAACCTATATAGGTCACATGTTGCCATTTTTTAACATTTTAAACTACTGTCAACATAGCTTTAAAAGTTTAAACAATCAAGATGAAATCTAGACAGATTAAAACACATTAATAAACTAACAACAGTTACAACATTTCATTGATTTCATAGAAATATCCAGAGTAATGGCAGGAATGTCTGTGTTGTTTGAATGTTTGAACATTAAGCAAACATCTTAACATTAATAACCTATAGGTAAGCCTACAGTTTGTTCACCATTTTTACTGAGAGAGCCTAGCCCACACTTCCTTCTGTATTTCCATGTGCCTAGAAGTCACCGGTTTAGGGGGATCAATGTGTTCCAAGATGTCCTCAAATGGATACCACAGGATATCATCAAGAAGTGGCCAGAAGTACCTATTTGGTCCAGCACAGCACATGCATTTGACCTGCACATGGGATTCATCTGTGGCTAGAATTATTCCGGGATAGAAATCGTCATCATATTTGGCCACGCACCATTTCCCGCATATGTCTGGATTTGCCCAATCAACCTCCCTCTGTGACACGACTGATGTAACTTTAGGGGTAAATGTGAAATGTTGTGTATTGAAACACTGGCATTCCAGTTTCTTGTTGTGGACTGTGCACATACAGCTTACATCACGGTAGGCAATTTGCCTTGCAGCCACACAAACTACTTGGTGGATCCGCATTGTGGATGGAACTACTGGCAAATTGGCTGGCATACCTTGGACGGCTTCCTCGATGGCCTCGTCTTCAATGAAGTAAAGCTTGATGGCAGTGTTGTTCTCCTCTAAGACCCTGTACAGAGTATGAGCATTTGGGATGTCACATCCTTGACTTATCAGCCTGTCTGCGGTTCTTTTTAGGGTTGCACCAACCATCTGGTGCTCCCTTCCCATGCCCTGCTTCAAAGAAATTCCAAGACCCTGCCCTCAAGCCCCTCTTGGCCAGTTCTGTGCTGAACAGAAAGAAATTGCCTTTTTGCCTGTACTGGGTACAAGGGCCATCGCTGAAGAAGTGTACTGTTGATATGTTGGGGTGGGTATGTTGCAGGTCATCAAGCACAGGACTGAGGTGTGCCCAGATAGCAGGAGGAGCCTTATTCCTTGATGGAGAAATGGTGGTGAAGCAAGTTGGTTGCTGATTCTGTCCAACGTAGAGGACACCTGTGTGGAGGACGGGCTGTTCATGAGATGAACCAAAGTGTCCCATATCTGCAGGTGAAGTTTTCTGAAAAATCAATATGGATAAGGCACTCATCTGCAGACATGTTTTTCTTGAGTTCCTTTTAATCACTATGTAGTAAAATGAACGTGAACTTGCAGATAATACTCCTAAATATGTCAGTACAAACCAGTCGGCTAGTGAACATGAACCCCTCACGCACCAGTTGCCAAGGCAGTATACTGTATGTCTTTTTAGACTAGTCTTCATTTACATTCTCTAGTCTTTTTATGTATTACCAAATTATGCTTTAAAGCAACAAAACTTTATTTTCTGTTGATTGTGTGTCCATGACCACCACCACCTCGTGTCTTAAAGATCTTACATTTCCAGGAGAATTACCTGACCACCGGCGCGCGGATGTCCCTCACCTTCCTCTCTATGTGTATTTCCTTTCTGCTGCTGTTTTTTCCATTGTTGAATCTGAAATTGTAGGTCAAGGTCAAGTCAATGACCTGCTTACTCTTCAAGACTAAATATTGTATCCTTTTAATCACTATGTAGTAAAATGAACATGAACTTGCAGATAATACTCCTAAATATGTCAATGTATATAGGAGAGAGAACAAATTAATTGTCACTTTTTTAAAGTTATTATTTTCAAAAATTACTCGTACTTTTAGTTTATACTGTAAAACCGTAAACAACAAACATTCAACAAGAAAATATGATTGGTATTAAGCAATATACATTAAATATTGCTAAGATTTAACAGCTATTCAACCCTGTAACAGCCATTCAACCCCGTAACATAGAAAAATGTGATGTGGTTGAATGTGACAGGGTTGAAGATTTTGTGCTAATCTGTTGCTAATTCGGGATGCTAGCAGCTAGCAGTGTGCCACATGGCCTTATTCAACAAAAGACATTGTTATACTTCATAGCTATAAAAACAATTATTGGTAAAATCTTAACTATGAATTCCCCCCAACAGAGTTGAATACCTGAGATTGACAAAGCCCATATGTGCTTAAAAAACATGAAATATTTATAAAAAGTGAGAGAGCAGCTTACCACTTGTCACACCAGGCTTCTCTGAAGACTTGTATGATGTCACTTCCTCATAAATGATGTCCACAGGATCAAACCATTATTTAATTGTGAGTGGGGGTATTGTTGCGTTACGGGGTTGAAAGAAATACAAGGACAGGGGTAAATGCCTGAATTTCTCAGAAAATAAAATGTCTTATGCTGAGAAAATGGATTATGCATAATAAGGGAACATATACAATTAATTTAACAAAAAAAAAGCATTATTATTTAACACTGTGTACTCAAAATGAGTCACGCCATTTGCATGATGGTCAATAGGGACAGGCGAAATTCTTAATACTCCTAAGAAAAGCAAACATATAAGTATTGAAATTCATCTCTGTTTAAAATCATATTCTCTACTCCATATTAAAAACATGTAAAACTTTGAAATGTTGTAATTTAAGTGTAGTTTGATAAATGTTCTGACAAGTTATAACACTAGTACATCTTGGGACACTGACAATACTGAAATGTCACCGAATCTGTAGAATGACCCTGTTAGTGCATAGGTCAAATGTATCTTTGTGATGCTCATTTCAAGTCTTTTTTCCAGCTTCAAACACTAAATATTTCACTTAAAACATAGTTTTGTTGTATTTAATGATAGAGAAGAGAAGAGTTTGACCATCACAGATTCATGTCCAATCTTTGAGGACGTGTCTACATTGTTAGTGGTCACATGCCAATCTGTTCCATATAATAGACAGTCTTCGGGACAGTGGAAAGCTGCATGGCCCCTTGGTTGTTGCTAAGCATCCATTCTTCTTCTATGGTGTTTATTGGTGGTGTTCAGACCAACGTTAAAGGTACATCACTGCCACCTTCTGGGCTGGAGTGTGATAGAGACATGTGGTTCTGTCCTGGTGAGATCACAGGGTCAAAGAAAACTTGGTATGACTGTAGTCACTCCAGGCACTCAGCCCATGAGAACCATTCATACTGTCAGATCTAATATGGAAGAACTGAATACAACCATAAGAACCATTCATACTGTCAGATCTAATATGGAAGAACTGAATACAACCATAAGAACCATTCATACTGTCAGATCTAATATGGAATAACTAAATACAACCATAAGAACCATTCATACTGTCAGATCTAATATGGAAGAACTGAATACAACCATAAGAACCATTCATACTGTCAGATCTAATATGGAAGAACTGAATACAACCATAAGAACCATTCATACTGTCAGATCTAATATGGAAGAACTGAATACAAAAGAGAAGGAGAGGTTGACCAGTACAAATTAATGTACTAATGTTATTTTTCATTGCCCATCAATGCAGTTTTCCAAACATAATCATCATCAGTTGTTTTGAAAGATTTTAACTAACTGAACAAAAATATAAACACAACATTCAACAATTTTACTGGGGTACAGTTCATATAAGGAAATCAGTCAATTGAAATACATTCATTAGACCCTAATCTATGGATTTCACATGACAGGGGCCCACCCATCAGCCAATAAGAATGATTTTTCCCCACTAAAAGGGCTTTATTACAGATAGAAATACTCCTCAGTTTCATCAGCTGTCCGGGTGGCTGGTCTCAGATGATCCTGCAGGTGAAGAAGACCGATGTGGAGGTCCTGGGCTCTTGTGAACATTCCTGCAGTCAGAATGCCAATTGCGCACTCCCTCAAAATGTAGACATCTGTGGCATTGTGTTGTGTGACAAAACTGCACATTTCAGAGTGGCCTTTTATTGTACCCAGCACAAGGTGCACCTGTGTAATGATCATGCGGTTTAATCAGCTTCTTGATATGCCACAACTCGCAGGTGGATTGATAATCTTGGCAAAGGAGAAATGCTCACTAACAGATATGGAGACAAATTTGTGCACCAAATTTGAGAGAAATAAGCTTTTTGTGGGTATGGAAAATATCCGGGATCTTTTATTTCAGCTCATGAAACATGGGACCAACACTTTACATGTCAAGTTTATATATTTTTTCAGTATAGTTTTAGAAGACAATTAACTAAATACGTAGTCATTTCATTTTGTCACATGTTTGGTAAACAACAGGTGTAGACTAACAGTGAAATGTTGACCAACAATGGAGAACACAATACAACAATTATAATAATAGGAAAAAGATTGTAGCACAAGGAATTAATACACGATGAGCAATGGTAGCTTGGCTATATACATGGGGTGCCAATACCTAGTCAATGGTAGCTTGGCTATATACATGGGGTGCCAATACCTAGTCAATGGTAGCTTGGCAATATACATGGGGTACCAATACCTAGTCAATGGTAGCTTGGCTATATACATGGGGTGCCAATACCTAGTCAATGATAGCTTGGCTATATACAGTGCAATCTGAAAGTATTCAGACCCCTTGACTTTTACCACATTTTATTACGTTACAGCCATATTCTAAAGTTGGTTAAATCGTTTTTTTCCCCCTCATCAATCTACACACAATACCCCATAATGTCAAAGCAAAAGACAGGTTTTTAGTAGTTTTTCCTAATTTATTAATAAAAAACAGAAATATCTACGTATTCAGACCCTTTACTCAGTACTTTCTTGAAGCACCTTTGGCAGCACTTACACCATCGAGCCTTCTTGGGTATGATGCTACAAGCTTGGCACACCTGTATTTGGGGAGTTTCATTCATTCTTCTCTGCAGATCCTCTCAAACTCTGTCAGGTTGGATGGGGAGTGTTGCTGCACAGCTATTTTCTGGTCTCTCCGGAGATGTTCAATCGGGTTCAAGTCTGGGCTCTGGCTGGGCCAGGTGAACCTTCGCCCCAGTCTGAAGTCCTGAGCGCTCTGGAGCAGGTTTTCATCAAGGATCTCTCTGTACTTTGCTCCGTTCATTATTCCCTCGATCCTGACTAGTCTCCCAGTCCCTGCCTCTGAAAAACATCCACACAGCATGATACTGCCACGACCATGCTTCACCGTAGGCATGGTGCCAGGTTTCCTCCAGAAGTGACGCTTGGTATTCAGGCCAAAGAGTTCAATCTTGGTAACAACAGACCAGAGAATCTTGTTTGTCATGGTCAGAGTCCTTTAGGTGCCTCTTGGCAAACTCCAAGCGGGCTGAACTCTGGAGCTCTGTCAAAGTGATCATCGGGTTCTTGGTCACCTCCCTGACCAAGGCCCTTCTCCTCCAATTGCGCAGTTGGCCGGGTGGACAGCTCTAGGAAGAATCTTGGTGATTCCAAACTTCTTCCATTTAAGAATGGAGGAGGCCACGGTGTTCTTGTGGACCTTCAATGCTGCAGAAATTCGACCTCATGGCTTGGTTTTTGCTCTGACATGCAATGTCAACTGTGGGATGTTATATAGACAGGTGTGTGCCTTTTCAAACCATGTCCGATCAATTGAATTGATCTCAGGTGGACTCCAATCAAGTTGTAGAAACATCTCAAGGAAGATCAATAGAAACAGGATGCACCTGAGAGAAACTTTGAGATTCATAGCAAAGGGTCTGGAATACTTATGTAAATAAGGAATCAGTTTTTTATTTCTAATACATTTGCAAAAATGTCTAAACCTGTTTTCGATTATGTCATTATGGGGTATTGTGTGTAGATTGGAGGTATTTTTATTTTATTTGTAGACATGGGCAGGGGGAAGATGGTAAGAGGTGTGGTGCTTGTCCATGCCTCAGCAAAGAAGCCATTCAAAACATCATCCACGTCGTCGTCTTCAATTCCCTCGACCTGTATTCTCCCTCCTGATGTTTTCTTTGGTCCCAGTCCTTTGTTAATGAAGTCCCACCATTCCTTAGGGTTTTTCTTCTTTAGGTCTCTGATGACCTTGCAGATTAGCTGTCGTTTTTAGATCAGTGGTAAGCCTTCTCTCGCTTTATGTTTACCTTGGTGTCTTTTTAAATGGACTATTGGAGAGAAAATCTTTCCACAGTCAGAGCATGAGTAAGGCTTCTCTCCTGTGTGTATACGTTCATGTTGTTTTAAGTCGCCAAGTTGAGAGAAACTCGACCCACATTCAGAGCAGGAGTAAGGCTTCTCCCCTGTATGTATACATTCATGTCTTTTAAAGTGGCCCAGTTGAGAGAAACTCTTCCCACAGTCAGAGCAGGAGTAAGGCTTCTCTCCTGTATGCACATGTTCATGTTGTTTTAAGTTGCCAGGTTGAGAGAAACTTGCCCCACAGTCAGAGCAGGAGTAAGGCCTTTCTCCTGTATGTATACGTTCATGTTGTTTTAAGTAGCCCAGTCGAGAGAAACTCTTCCCACAGCCAGAGCAGGAGTAAGGCTTCCCTCCTGTATGTATACGTTCATGTGTTTTTAAGCTGCACAGTTGAGAGAAACTTGCCCCACAGTCAGAGCAGGAGTAAGGCTTCTCTCCTGTGTGTATCCTTTGGTGCGATTTTAAGCTTTCCTGTCGGGAGAAATTCTTCCCACAATCAGAGCAGGAGTAAGGCTTCTCTCCTGTATGTATACGTTCATGTGCTTTTAAATGGCACAGTTGAGAGAAACTCTTTCCACAGTCAGAGCAGGAGTAAGGCTTCTCTCCTGTGTGTGTTCTCTGATGAAGTTTTAGGTCAGTTGATGTTGTGAAGCATTTTACACAGTCAGAGCAGGAGAAAGGCTTCTCTCCTGTATGTATACGTTCATGTATTTTTAATATGCACAGTTGAGCGAAACTTGCCCCACAGTCAGAGCAGGAGTAAGGCTTCTCTCCTGTGTGCATCCTTTGGTGCAATGTTAAGCTTTCCTGTCGAGAGAAATTCTTCCCACAGTCAGAGCAGGAGTAAGGCTTCTCTCCTGTATGTATACGTTCATGCATTTTAAAGTGGCCCAGTCGAAAGAAACTCTTCCCACAGTCAGAGCAGGAGTAAGGCTTCTCTCCTGTGTGTGATCTCTGATGACGTTTTAGCGCAGTTGATGTTATGAAGCATTTTACACAGTCTGAGCAGTAATAAGGTTTCTCTCCTGTATGTATACGTTCATGTGTTTTTAAGTTGCACAGTTGAGAGAAACTTGCCCCACAGTCAGAGCAGGAGTAAGGCTTCTCTCCTGTGTGTGTTCTCTGGTGAACTTTTAGCTCAGTTGATGTTGTGAAGCACTTTACACAGTCAGAGCAGGAGTAAGGTTTCTCTCCTGTGTGTATACGTTCATGTTGTTTTAAGGGGCCCCGTTGAGAGAAACTCTTCCCACAGTCAGAGCAGGAGTAAGGCTTCTCTCCTGTGTGTATACGTTGATGTTGTTTTAAGTTGCCAGGTTGAGAGAAACTTACCCCACAGTCAGAGCAGGAGTAAAGCTTCTCTCCTATGTGCAATCTCTGATGAATTGTCAGAGCCTTTGATGTTGTGAAATTCTTCCCACAGTCAGTACAGGAATTCAGATTATCTCCTGTGTGTATTTGTAGGTGTATTTTTAACTTTGATAGAATTGAGAAACTCGCCTCACAATGTGGGCAGTGGTGAGAACTGTTAGCTCTGTGATCTTCCTGCTGTTGCTCTCTGGATGTAGAGAATGTCTCAACATTGTCTCCTGTGTGAACAACATCAGAATAACCAATCAGTTGGTGTGATATACATGTCAATCAAATGTATTTTATGAAGCCCTTCTTACATCAGAAGTTGTCACAAAGTGCTTTATCGTCATAACACATAACTATAGTAATAAAAAGAAACGGACACAAAGGTTATCTTCTTGACATCACAGTTCTGGCGCTTTCTTTTACTGAAGAATGGTGCGTGCCTGCCTGGAACTTCCTGTTCCCCCACTACCACAGTGCAGCCACAGATAGAACAATGAGACAGATATTTCACTGGATGTATAATTGTGAAGCATCCGGTTGGCGTTTCCACTCACTACCAAATATGGCAGTGAGAGGAAGCCCACTGGCCGGCAGTGGGAGAAGATGGAAGGAGATGGATTTTGGCCGATATTCTGCAAATGTTCTAATCGATGAAACATCTGATCTTAATACAGTTCTGTTCCCAAAACTTAAATATGTTATGCACAGAGTGGACTAAGTTTTGTGGACTTACCTGTTGCAAAAAAAAAAAAAGTATCACGTTATTTAGAAGGAACGCAAAGGCGAATTGAGTTATTGCACACGAGCGCTTCACAGAGGAGGCAATCCCTAACAGAAATATGCAGATGTGTGCTAGAACACGCCAATAGGATCTCGCTAGCTCGTGCTTGGCTCTGCCCACTATGACTCATCTGTTCCCATTGGAAACAACCAGCTGTGGTCTATCTTGGTTTAGTTATAAAAGATAATTGGTGCAACCGTCCGTGCGTTCAGGGATCCTTGGGATGGCCCTACCCCATTATATGAGAAGGGTGGTGCTTAATTTGAGCTGGATCCTCCGGTACCTCTCAGTTTTGTAGTCTATGGTTCCGGAACCCATTTGACAGAATCAGGTAGCCTACCTCTTGTGGCAACAAAAAAAAATCCACTGTTTGCAATGTAAAAATCCTAATAAAAGCAATCAGAGTAATTACATTTCGATTCCTCTGTAATTGTCATGCCCCCTAAAAAAAAAAGTTATGTGAAAACGTGCATGATATTCTAAGAAATGGTTAATGTTGGGCCGTCCCAGGTTTACGGTTTGCGCAACATTGTAGCCTAGACCAAGGCGTGGCCATTGCTGTGGTGAGAGAGAGAAGCACGCCTGTATCTCTCACAGAAATACAATGACATTCACTTTCTATGATCTCTCTCCCTCTCTGTGCTGTTATAGACATAAGCCGGCAACTCTCTTCTCTCCAGCATTGCACTTCATCATTTATCTCCTAATAGAATAATAGCTGTGGGAAGTGTGCTGGAGGTGTCTGTTCAGAAAGAAATAAAATCATTCGCAATAAGTAATTACATTTCGATTCCTCTGTAATTGTCATGCCCCCTAAAAAAACAAGGCATGCCTAACGTGTGGCAAATCTGTCAGTTAACAGCATGCAGCCAAAACAGGCCTTTAGCAAATATTTATAATACAATTGCTGGAAAACACAGGTTGTAAAGCAAATGGATCCTGCTGAAAATAAAATACTAATGTCTGTATGTTACCAAGTTATCAACTTCCAAATAGGCCTATTGAGCGAACAGCATTGTTTAAAAAAGTAAAGCAAGAGAGAGAGAAGCTTTTGGCCGGTGAGTGAGCTGCACATCATTGGGTGAGTCAGTGAAACTGGAAAGCTTTTTTAGGACTATATCTTCCTCCTCATATTGTACAATGTGTTTCTCTGCACACTTAGGGGCCTCGGCTATTGATGGATTCAAGACAAGGTCGTTTTTATTGATCTCAGATTCTCAGTGTCAAAGTAGCCTGTCATTTGTGAGGTATAGAAAACGTATTGGTGGTTCCAAACTTCTTCCATTTAAGAATGATGGAGGCCTTTTGATCATATCCTTGGACTAAAATGATTGACACTCAGGTGCAAGCCTAACATCATGTGCAAAGGGCCTTTGGGTAACATAGCACATATTCAATGATATCTCTTTTTCTCACGTAGGCTGTTCATTTCTGATCTTTGATACTTTTTCTGGTTTATAAACGTATCATGGTATACTACATTAATGCTATACGTATGGGCCATATTGTTACTTGGTAGCTACTAGCAGCAGACCCTGTGTTGTGGATCATATACCACTATTTTGGACAGTCCATACTGTAACGTTAGTCTCAGGCTTCACTAACTAGCGTTACTGTTTTAGGTGGAGCTATTCTTTGCTACTTTTCAAACAAATACTACGTGATATTTCACATATCATCTTGCTAAAAAGGCCTTTTGTTGTGATATTTCACACAACATCTTGCAAGATAGGCCTTTTGTTTTGATTGTGAGAAGTAATGGCAGAGAGAAGGCAGGAGACACTGTTTTGTTTAGCGTCGCTTAGGTTAGACTGCTCTCTTTAATTGATCAGTAGTCCACCAAGCTACACTCTACGATCAGGGGGAGGTGGGAGAGGAAGCGTTGGTTGTCTCGGTTAGGGAGACAGTGGAATGGGGTTCAGTGTTTTACTGTTAGGAAATATCTATGTTTGTTTCAACAGATCTTTACATATTTTCCTCACTACAAAATATTAATGCGGTCTTTGTGGTTACTAAACAGATTTTAGATATGTCTTTATGCTATAGCTTATTCCATGTTTACATCTTTGATTAAATGACTTCAAATGCAAAACTTACATGTACTTTGTGGAATGTCTGTGGAGTTTGTAAACTATCCAAGCTTAAACAGGTTATTACTAGGCTTAAACAACTTCATTCATCTATTGTGTTCCTACAAGAAACTCACTTGTTGAAGGATGAGCTACTTAAAGTATGCAGGAGATGACAAGGGCAAGTAGTAGCATCCTGTTTCTCCTCTCATTCTCATGGTGTTATGGTTTTAATTCACTAATCTGTTCCGTTTCAAGTGGATACTATTATAACTGATAAAGCTGGTAGATGCATTTAGATACAGGGAACTCTTTTGAATGAGCATATTAATCTGGTTAATGTTTATGGTCCTAATGATGATAATCCCAAATTCTTTGAGAATGTATTTCTATTGATAGCCTCCATTCCTGTTAAAGTCCTAATGGCAGGGGACTTTAATTGCACTCTTGATCCTCATCTAGATTGCTCCTCTGGTTTAGACACTTCTCACTCGCAGAGTAGAAAGAAATTACAGCATTTCATTATGGACTTAAATCTATGTGAACGTTGGAGGACTCAGAACCCGAGTAAAAGGGAGTATTCATGTTACTCGTCAACATTTAAATCATATTCTCATGTAGACTACTTTTTAGTTTCCTGCTCATTTCTTCCCAATGTAGCAGGAAGTGGATATGATACTTTTGTTTTGAATGACCATTCCCTTGTGTCATTATTCTATAGGGATACAAAACTAGTAAAAGGATCCTCTAGATGGCGTTTGCATCCCAGATGGTTACAGGACCCAGACTTCTTACATTACGTTGGAGTGCATATAGATGTTTATTTGACATTGAACACTGACCAAACGTCAGCGAGTACCAGATGGGAGGCTTTCAAAGCACATATTTGGGGGCAAATTATACGTTTTACCAGTTTCAAATAAAATAAAATCAGAAAATGAGAGACGGAGAGCAAAATGAGAGAATTGGAGAGGGAAGCTATTTTGGATAACTCAGTAGAAGTAAACAAGGAATGATTTGGTCTTAAAGCTCAGTATGAAGAACTTCCCACCTCAAAGGCTGAAAACAGCTTAACTAGGCAGAAACAGTCCTTCTATGATCAAGGTGAAAAACCTGGTAAATTGCTGGCCTGGCACATTAAGAAGTAAAATTCAGCCTTTAATGCAATTCATAATTTACAAGGACAATTATCAACGGATCCTGTAGAAATAAACCAAAATTGGATCTGGAAAAGGAATTGGATGATGTTGAAATATCTGATGCTATTTTCAATATGAAGGGAGGTAAAGCAGAAGGTCCAGATGGGCTCCCAATAGATATTTAAGGACAAACTTCTAGGTCCACTTTTGGATATGTACAGTGCATTCGGAAAGTATTCAGACCCTTTGACATTTTTCACAATTTGTTACGTTACAGCCTTATTCTGAAATTGATTAAATAAAAAAAAATCCTCATCAATCTACACACAATACCTCATAATGACAAAGTGAAAACAGGTTCTTAGACATTTTTGAAAATGTATTAAAAATAAAACAGCAGAAATACCTTGTTTACATAAGTATTCACACCCTTTGCTATGAGACTCGAAATTGAGCTCAGGTGGATACTGTTTCCATTGATCATCCTTGAGATGTTTCTAAAACTTAATTGGAGTCCAACTGTGGTAAATTCAATTGATTGGAGATGATTTGGAAAGTCACACAACTGTCTATATAGGTGACCAAGAACATGATTGTCACTCTGACAGAGCTCCAGAGTTCCTCTATGGAAATGTGAGAACCATCCAGAAGGACAACCATCTCTTCAGCACTCCACCAATCAGGCCTTTATGGTAGAGTGGCCAGACGGAAGCCACTACTCAGCAAAAAGCACATGACAGCCCGCTTGGAGTTTGCCAAAAGGCACCTAAAGGACTCGGACCATGAGAAACAAGATTCTCTGGTCTGATGAAACCAAGATTGAACTTCTTGGCCTGAATGCCAAGCATCACGTCTGGAGGAAACCTGGCACCATCCTTATGGTGAAGCATGATGGTGGAATCATATTGCTGCAGGGATGTTGTTCAGCGGCAGGGACTGGGAGCCTAGTCAGGATAGAGGGAAAGATGATTGGAGCAAAGTACAGAGAGATCCTTGATGAAAACCTGCTCCAGTGCGTTCAGGACCTCAAGACCGGGGCGAATGTTCACCTTCCAACAGGACAACGACCCTAAGCACACAGCCAAGACAACGCAGGAGTGGCTTCGGGACAAGTCTCTGAATGTCCTTGAGTGGCCCAGCCAGAGCCGGGACTTAAACCCAATCGAACATCTCTGGAGACCTGAAAATAGCTGTGCAGCGACGCGCCCCATCCAACCTGACAGAGCTTGAGAGGATCTGCAGAGAGGAATGGGAGAAACTCCCCAAATACAGGTGTGCCAAGGTTATAGCGTCATACACATTAAGACTTTGGCTGTAATCACTGCCAAAGGTGCTTAAACAAAGTACTGAGTAAAGGGTCTGAATATTTATGGAAATGTCATTGTTCAGTTGTTGTTTTTGCAACAACTGATAAAAACACGTTTTTGCTTTGTCATTATGGGGTATTGTGTGTAGATTGATGAGGGAAAAAAACAATGTAATCAATTTTACAATAAGGCTGTAAAGTAACAATGTCGAAAAAGTCAAGGGGTCTGAATACTTTTCGAATGCACTGTATATAGAGAGGTGTGTGCCTTTCCAAATCATGTCCAACAAACTTAGTTAGATAGAACCTGCTCTTACCCTGAGAAACAGATTTCCCAATCTTCTTCTCCTCTTCTTCATCTTTAATGTTGACATTCAGCTCCAGTGTTTGACTGCAGTCTTCCAGCTTCACTGATGCCATCTCTGGATCCTGCAGTAAACTGGGCTCCACTGTCACAATCAGGACCCAGTGACTGTAGGTTTGGACTCAGTGTGGAAGGAGAGAGGCAGGCTGGGTGTTGTCCTCACTGTTGATGTTACCGGCCTCAGACTTATCTGAATCGGCCAGTATTAATAAAGAGAAACAGATACAAAAAGTTATTGTCTTCACAGTTCTGGCACTTTCTTTATTCTCTAAAAATATTTTCACTTTTTTCTTGTTCAATTACTTAATTCAGTGCTTGACTTGGACTGAAATAGGTGCTAATACTCATTTTGGGTGCCGGTACTGTTTATATTAAGGTGCAGGAGCTCCACAATACTTTTGAGCTAATACCTAACCTATAGTAGATCAACGCATAAATGACTCAAAAACCATTTAGTACAAGGTTACAGATTGTTTTAGACAGCACTATGTGCTAATTTCCTGAATAACCTTGTCTTCACTGTATTACTTCAATCAAAAACCAATTGTATTTCCTGGTCACACCATAGTAACATTTATTGATAAAGACAGAAACAACAGAATGTGTCTGAATATTAGTACACATGTAGAAAACTGATAATCATTACATTCAGCTTCAAAACAGTAGTGCGACCGTGAAATTGTCTCTATCTGATGCACCCGCACTGTCATCACTGAAGTCCGTTGACGCTGACCGAGAGTAGCCGCCATTTTACCAGCTTGGGAATTTTACACAAAACCAATAACATGCAAAACGAACTCAAAATCTCAAATACATTGATTATTTATTAAACTAACATGAGAAAAGTATGTACATTCACTCAGACAAACCCAACATCTCTAGCTATGTGACTTGTAAAATAGTTTTTATCACGTTCTTTCACTCACTCGGTTTGACACAAAAATAACACATCATACCTTTACCAAACGTGATAATACCTTAACGGATGTGATACCTAGCAAGGTATCACATGTTCTTTCGACATTAGAAAGTTTAAACGTGCTATTACATACCTCTAGTAATAAATAGAAACGGACACAAAGGTTCTCTTCTTGACTGCACAGTTCAGACGCTTTCTTTATTGTGAAGAATGGTGCCCGCCTGCCCGGAACTTCCTGTTCCCCCACTACTAACGGTCCGTGCATTCCGAGATCAGATTACAACATTTCATTAAATTACTAAAAAAAAGTGTAAACTGTAGCAATTTATTTCCCTTTATAGTTAATTAGCCTAAGCATGACCTTCATCCACATAATTTCTCTAGGATTGGAACCGGTTCAGGGAAAGAACCGGAAAAAGTGTTCTATACTTTTTCGGAACAGCACAGTTATTTTAAAAGCATGTAATCCAGGTAATAACCTTATTTTCCTTTCCGGGTATTTTTCTCCAGTCCCACAAAAATCGCAACAAAGCTCACTCTAGAAACGTATTCCAGTTTCTGCCTGCCAGCTGGAATGGAAATCTTTGCCAGTGGGTGTGCGTGTGGAAACTACCTGCTCCTCCCCTCTGAAGCATAGGTTACTGTATCCTACTGACAACGTTACAAGCATGATTCAGAAATTAGGGAGATATGTTTAATTTGAGAAGAATGGATGAACTTTTTCAATGCTAGTTAAGGATACTATAGTCACCACGTTTCACATTGGATTTATTAACGACAAAAAGGTACGACCTCTTTTTAATTATAGTGCTGCACTGCACTTTACAAACAAGGTTGTTAGCTAGCTACGATAAGCCGACAAGAGAAGCAGACGGCCTGACCGATAAGCCGACAGAGAAGCAGACGGCCTGACCGGTAAACGACAGAGAAGCAGACGGCCTGACCGGTAAACGACAGAGAAGCAGACGGCCTGACCGTTAAGCTGACAGAGAAGCAGACGGCCTGACCGTTAAGCTGACAGAGAAGCAGACGGCCTGACAGATAAGCTGACAGAGAAGCTGACGGCCTGACCGGTAAACAACAGAGAAGCAGACGGCCTGACTGTTAAGCTGACAGAGAAGCAGACGGCCTGACCGTTAAGCTGACAGAGAAGCAGACGGCCTGACCGGTAAACAACAGAGAAGCAGACGGCCTGACTGTTAAGCTGACAGAGAAGCAGACGGCCTGACAGATAAGCAGACAGAGAAGCAGAGTTCAGGACTGCTCTGAACCAAGTTATGGAGGCCATAGAGGATAATGGTGGAACTGGAGATGATCCGTACAGAGTTCAGGACTGCTCTGAACCAAGTTATGGAGGCCATAGAGGATAATGGTGAAACTGGAGATGATCCGTACAGAGTTCAGGACTGCTCTGAACCAAGTAATGGAGGCCATAGAGGATAATGGTGAAACTGGAGATGATCCGTACAGAGTTCAGGACTGATCTGAACCAAGTTATGGAGGCCATAGAGGATAATGGTGGAACTGGAGATGATCCGTACAGAGTTCAGGACTGCTCTGAACCAAGTTATGGAGGCCATAGAGGATAATGGTGAAACTGGAGATGATCTGTACAGAGTTCAGGACTGCTCTGAACCAAGTTATGGAGGCCATAGAGGATAATGGCCTTTTTACTTCACTTTAATCCAGTCGGTCAATATAGCTAAATGATTGTGCTAGTAAAAAAGGAATGTAGTAGGGAGTCGACGTTAAACCGGCATTTTGATCATTTGTTTAAGGAAAATAATGACCAGTTTGTGTTATTTTGACTTCCAGGAGCGGGTCGAGGAAGAGACTGTGGATGAGGATGGAGCAGCAGCACCTGAATAAACCTAACATAGTTATTCACTTTTAGCTATAAGCAGTTTTACAGTTCTTGATTGGAGTGCAGTGTTCATGTTTTTACTGACTTGTTATTTTGTGAGCTTATTGCTGTGATTTTGTTTACGAATCTATTGTGATACAGTTTATGTAAAAAAAGAACTTATTTTCAGGCATTTTGCATATTTCGTCAGTGGACACCTACCGACAGGACACTGTGTATATGTTCAGGGTAGATTAAATGACGTGTCTTAAGGGTCCTCCCGAGTGGCGCAGTGGTCTAAGACACTGCATCGCAGCTGCGTTGCTACAGATGCTGGTTCGATACCTGTCTGTGTCGCAGCCAGCCACGACCGGGAGACCCATGAGGTGATGTACAATTGTCCGGGTTAGGGAGGGTTTGGCCAGCCGGAAAGTCCTTGTCCCCATCACACTGTTACGTACAAAAGTTATGTTCCCAGTGGTTACCAGAAACTGCATTTTATGGGGCTCTCAACATACTTTCTGACGTTAAGCAACATTATGAGGTTGACTTAAAAATACACATATTTAACGGTTTAAAATTCCCCACATTTATACGTCCTGAAAAGACTTGGGACATAAGCGGACACCACAGCTACGTAGAAGGAACATTTCACAATAACGTTATCATGACTTATGTAGGGACTAAAATAACTTTGGTCACGTCCTGGAACGTAATTTTGTTAGCTGGGAAAGCTCACTCTAAAAACGTATTCCAGTTTCTGCCTTCCAGCTGGAATGGAAACCTTTGCCAGTGGGTGTGCGTGTGGAAACTACCTGCTCCTCCCCTCTGACGCATAGGTTACTGTATCCTACTGACAACGTTACAAGCATGATTCAGAAATTAGGGAGATATGTTTAATTTGAGAAGAATGGAATAACTTTTTCAATGCTAGTTAAGGATTCTATAGTCACCACGTTTCACATTGGATTTATTAACGACAAAAAGGTAAGACCTGTTATTAATTATAGTGCTGCACTGCACAAACAATGTTGTTAGCTAGCTAGCTAACATTTGCTCTGGTCCAACGTTAAACCAACTCTGAAGTTCAAAGACATTCAAAGTTCCTCCATAGAAGCCGCTCCTCCGTAGGTATAATTATGTGGGCCTAATTCAGATAATGCAGGTCATAACACGATGCCCAGCTCTTCAATGCAAGCATCCTCTAACGAGCTCTCCTCACCTGCAAAATGTCGCCCCTACACTGTGATTGGCAGCACAGTTTGCTCTTAATGATTTTCCTATACAGATACTCTGTGGTTGTCACGAGAATTTTGTTATCTCAATGGTTCAATCAATCAATCAATCAATTTTATTTTATATAGCCCTTCGTACATCAGCTAATATCTCGAAGTGCTGTACAGAAACCCAGCCTAAAACCCCAAACAGCTAGTAATGCAGGTGTAGAAGCACGGTGGCTAGGAAAAACTCCCTAGAAAGGCCAAAACCTAGGAAGAAACCTAGAGAGGAACCAGGCTATGAGGGGTGGCCAGTCCTCTTCTGGCTGTGCCGGGTGGAGATTATAACAGAACCATGCTAAGATGTTCAAAAATGTTCATAAGTGACAAGCATGGTCAAATAATAATCAGGAATAAATCTCAGTTGGCTTTTCATAGCCGATCATTAAGAGTTGAAAACAGCAGGTCTGGGACAGGTAGGGGTTCCATAACCTGCAGGCAGAACAGTTGAAACTGGAATAGCAGCAAGGCCAGGCGGACTGGGGACAGCAAGGAGTCACCACGGCCGGTAGTCCCGACGTATGGTCCTAGGGCTCAGGTCTCTCAGTTGGCTTTTCATAGCCGATCATTAAGAGTTGAAAACAGCAGGTCTGGGACAGGTAGGGGTTTCGTAACCGCAGGCAGAACAGTTGAAACTGGAATAGCAGCAAGGCCAGGCGGACTGGGGACAGCAAGGTGTCAGCATGCCCGGTAGTCCTGACGTATGGTCCTAGGGCTCAGGTTCTCAGAGAGAAAGAGAGAACGAGAGAATTAGAGAGAGCATACTTAAATTCACACAGGACACTGGATAAGACAGGAGAAGTACTCCAGGTATAACCAACTAACCCCAGCTCCCGACACATAAACTACTGCAGCATAAATACTGGAGGCTGAGACAGGAGCGGTCCGGAGACACTGTGGCCCCATCCGAAGAAACCCCGGACAGGGCCAAACAGGAAGGATATAACCCCACCCACTCTGCCAAAGCACAGCCCCCGCACCACTAGAGGGATATCCTCAACCACCAACTTACAATCCTGAGACAAGGCCGAGTATAGCCCACAGAGGTCTCCACCACAGCACAAACCAAGGGGGACGCCAACCCAGACAGGAAGATCACGTCAGTAACTCAACCCACTCAAGTGACGCACCCCTCCTAGGGACGGCATGAAAGAGCACCAGCAAGCCAGTGACTCAGCCCCTGTAACAGGGTTAGAGGCAGAGAACCCCAGTGGAGAGAGGGGAACCGGCCTGGCAGAGACAGCAAGGGCTGTTCGTTGCTCCAGAGCCTTTCCGTTCACCTTCACACTCCTGGGCCAGACTACACTCAATCATAAGACCTACTGAAGAGATAAGTCTTCAGTAAAGACTTAAAGGTTGAGACCGAGTCTGCGTCTCTCACATGGGTAGGCAAACTGTTCCATAAAAATGGAGATCTATAGGAGAAAGCCCTGCCTCCCGCTGTTTGCTTAGAAATTTTAGGGACAATTAGGAGGCCTGCGTCTTGTGACCGTAGCGTACGTATTGGTATGTACGGCAGGACCAACTCGGAAAGATAGGTAGGAGCAAGCCCATGTAACGCTTTATAGGTTAACAGTAAAACCTTGAAATCAGCCCTTGCCTTAACAGGAAGCCAGTGTAGGGAAGCTAGCACTGGAGTAATATGATCAAATTTCTTGGTTCTAGTCAGGATTCTAGCAGCCGTATTTAGCACTAACTGAAGTTTATTTAGTGCTTTATCCGGGTAGCCGGAAAGTAGAGCATTGCAGTAGTCTAACCTAGAAGTAACAAATGCATGGATTAATTTTTCTGCATCATTTTTGGACAGAAAATTTCTGATTTTTGCAATGTTACGTAGATGGAAAAAAGCTGTCCTTGAAACAGTCTTGATATGTTCGTCAAAAGAGAGATCAGGGTCAAGAGTAACGCCGAGGTCCTTCACAGTTTTATTTGAGACGACTTTACAACCATCAAGATGAATTGTCAGATTTAACAGAAGATCTCTTTGTTTCTTGGGACCTAGAACAAGCATCTCTGTTTTGTCCGAGTTTAAAAGTAGAAAGTTTTCAGCCATCCACTTCCTTATGTCTGAAACACAGGCTTCTAGCGAGGGCAATTTTGGGGCTTCACCATGTTTCATTGAAATGTACAGCTGTGTGTCATCCGCATAGCAGTGAAAGTTAACATTATGTTTTCAAATAACATCCCCAAGAGGTAAAATATATAGTGAAAACAATAGTGGTCCTAAAACGGAACCTTGAGGAACACCGAAATGTACAGTTGATTTGTCGGAGGACAGACCATTCACAGAGACAAACTGATATCTTTCCGACAGGTAAGATCTAAACCAGGCCAGAACTTGTCCGTGTAGACCAATTTGGGTTTCCAGTCTCTCCAAAAGAATGTGGTGATCGATGGTGTCAAAGGCAGCACTAAGGTCTAGTAGCACGAGGACAGATGCAGAGCCTCGGTCTGACGCCATTAAAAGGTCATTTACCACCTTCACAAGTAAGGTTGAAGTCAAACACTTCTTAAATCTTTGAATAATTCCCAGAGGTATAAATCTCTAGTTTAAATAAATTAAACAGACCCCCTTACTGCAATGGTCATTCTTTATTCATGAGAGCTCTGAAAATCATACAATGCACAACGTTTTTTATACCTCTACTACGCCCCTAAGTGGGCCAATGAGAAAGCTCCTAGCCCATATTTAGGCAACTGTCACATTTCTCTGTTAGCTTGCACAGCAACCTAGTTGTTTCTTCCTGTATCTAATTCACACTGGTTTCAGAAGACACAAATACTCTGTTGCTGGGCAAATATGCATCTTATACAGGCACATACGGTGGGGACATGTTTCTCAGTGTCTAGTTTCACATCCTGTTTTCTGTTATTGGTTTCACAGTTGCATTCTGCTTGCATAGATAAAACAATAAGCCAAAGCCCTTGTTTTGCTTCTAACTAAGCTAAACACATTTTCATATTGTAGTTTTATGATTCTAACACATTTCACAAAGAATCGGAGTGTAATAATTAGTCATTACCAAATTCTTCTATCAGTGGTTGTCATGATCGTTCGAGGGAGTAGACCAAGGCGCAGCGTGATGAACAAACATATTTTATTCTTCAAAGTGATAATACAAACAAAACAATAAACGATGACGTGACGTCCTAGGTAAACACAACCAACACGGAATAAACCAAAAGGAACAAGATCCCACAACTACTGTGGGTAAACTGGCAGTTTAAATGTGGTTCCCAATCAGAGACAACCAGCCACAGCTGACACTCGTTGCCTCTGATTGAGAACCACACTGGCCAACATAGAAATAGCACACATAGAACTACAACACAGAAACTAAACACATAGAATCTACACACCCTGGCTCAACATATAGAGTCCCCAGAGCCAGGGTGTGACAGTGGTGTACTAGTGTATTTATTCTCCCACTTGGATGTTTTTTATTTTTATTTCACCTTTATTTAACCAGGTAAGCCAGTTGAGAACAGGTTCTCATTTACAACTGCGACCTGGCCAAGATAAAGCAAAGCAGTGCAATAAAAACAACACAGAGTTACATATGGGGTAAAAAACATAAAGTCAAAAATACAACAGAAAATATATATATACAGTGTGTGCAGATGTAGCAAGTTATGGAGGTAAGGCAATAAATAGGCTATAGTGCAAAATAATTACAATAGTATTAACACTGGAATGCTAGATGTGCAAGAGATTATGTGCAAATAGAGATACTGGGATGCAAAAGAGCAAAATAAATAACAATATAGGGATGAGGTAGTTGGGTGGGCTAATTTCAGATGGGCTGTGTACAGGTGCAGTGATCGGTAAGGTGCTCTGACAACTGATGCTTAAAGTTATTGAGGGAGATAAGAGTCTCCAGCTTCAGAGATTTTTGCAATTCGTTCCAGTCATTGGCAGCAGAGAACTGGAAGGAATGGCGGCCAAAGGAGGTGTTGGCTTTGGGAATGACCAGTGAGATATACCTGCTGGAGCGCAGACTACGGGTGGGTGCTGCTATGGTGACCAATGAGCTAAGATAAGGCGGGGATTTGCCTAGCAGTGATTTATAGATGGCCTGGAGCCAGTGGGTTTGACGACGAACATGTAGTGAGGACCAGCCAACAAGAGCGTACAGGTCACAGTGGTGGGTAGTGTATGGGGCTTTGGAGACAAAACGGATGGCACTGTGATAGACTACATCCAGTTTGCTGAGTAGAGTGTTGGAGGCTATTTTGTAAATGACATCGCCGAAGTCAAGGATCGGTAGGATAGTCAGTTTTACGAGGGCATGTTTGGCAGCATGAGTGAAGGAGGCTTTGTTGCGAAATAGGAAGCCGATTCTAGATTTAACTTTGGATTGGAGATTCTTTATGTGAGTCTGGAAGTTGAGTTTACAGTCTAACCAGACACCTAGGTATTTGTAGTTGTCCACATACTGTAGGTCAGACCCGTCGAGAGTGGTGATTCTAGTCGGGTGGGCGGGTGCCAGCAGCGTTCGATTGAAAAGCATGCATTTAGTTTTACTAGTGTTTAAGAGCAGTTGGAGGCTACTGAAGGACTGTTGTATGGCATTGAAGCTCGTTTGGAGGTTTGTTAACACAGTGTCCAATGAAGGGCCAGATGTATACAAAATGGTGTCGTCTGCGTAGAGGTGGATCTGAGAGTCACCAGCAGCAAGAGCGACATCATTGATATACACGGAGAAAAGTGTCGGCCCAAGAATTGAACCCTGTGGCACCCCCATAGAGACTGCCATAGGTCCAGGCAACAGGCCCTCAGATTTGACACACTGAACTCTATCTGAGAAGTAGTTGGTGAACCAGGCGAGGCAGTCATTTGAGAAACCAAGGCTATTTAGTCTGTCAATAAGAATGCGGTGGTTGACAGAGTCGAAAGCCTTGGCCAGGTCGATGAAGACGGCTGCACAGTACTGTCTATTATCAATCGCGGTTATAATATCGTTTAGGACCTTGAGCGTGGCTGAAGTGCACCCATGACCAGCTCGGAAACCGGATTGCATAGCGGAGAAGGTACGGTGGTATTCGAAATGGTCGGTGATCTGTTTGTTAACTTGGCTTTCAAATACTTTCGAAAGGCAGGGCAGGATGGATATAGGTCTGTAGCAGTTTGGATCTAGAGTGTCACCCCCCTTTGAAGAGGGGGGATGACCGCGGCAGCTTTCCAATCTCTGGGGATCTCAGACGTTATGAAAGAGAGGTTGAACAGACTAGTAATAGGGGGTTGCGACAATTTCGGCGGCTAGTTTTAGAAAGAAAGGGTCCAGATTGTCTAGCCCAGATGATTTGTAGGGGTCCAGATTTTGCAGCGCTTTCAAAACATCAGCTGTCTGAATTTGTGTGAAGGAGAAGCGGGGGGGGCATGGGCGAGTTGCAGCGGAGGGTGCAGAGTTGGTGGCCGGGGTAGTGGTAGCCAGGTGGAAAGCATGGCCAGCCGTAGCAAAATGCTTGTTGAAATTCTCGATTATTGTAGATTTATCGGTGGTGATAGTGTTTCCTAGCCTCAGTGCAGTGGGCAGCTGGGAGGAAGTGCTCTTATTCTCCATGGACTTTACAGTGTCCCAAAACTTTTTGGAGTTAGTGCTACAGGATGCAAATTTCTGTTTGAAAAAGTTAGCCTTTGCTTTCCTGACTGCTTGTGTATATTGGTTCCTAACTTCCCTGAAAAGTTGCATATCGCGGGGGCTATTTGATGCTAATGCAGTACGCCACAGGATGTTATTGTGCTGGTCAAGGGCAGTCAAGTCTGGGGAGAACCAGGGGCTATATCGGTTCTTAGTTCTGTATTTTTTGAATGGGTGTCACTTCCACAAGCTTTAAATTGAGGGCCAGGTTGTCAGGATGGGTAATGTACTGTACACATTAAGTACAAGTACTCCTAAAGATACACTTAATTTTAACTAGCTAATTCCTGTGTAACAACTAGTAATTACATTGTACTTGGCTAACATTACATGTACTATGCTTTGAAATAGGGTCTTATTCTTCATCTGGGACATGTATTTGGGACTTGTATCACACTATTATTATTATGGATCCCCGGGGATCCAGCAAAATTAAGGCAGTTCATACAATTTAAAAAACATTACAATACATTCACAGATTTCACAACACACTGTGTGCCCTCAGGCCCCTACTCCACCACTACCACATATCTACAGTACAAAAATCCATGTGTACGTGTGTGTATAGTGCGTATGTTATCATGTGTGTATGCATGTGTCTGCACCTATGTTTGTGTTGCTTCACAGTCCCCGCTGTTCGATAAGGTGTTTTTTAAAATCTAATTGTGCTACTTGCATCAGTTACTTGATGTGGAATAGAGTTCCATGTAGTCATGGCTCTATGTAGTACTGTGCACCTCTCATAGTCTGTTCTGGACTTGGGGACTGTGAAGAGACCTCTGGTGGCATGTCTTGTAAGGTATGCATGGGTGACCGAGCTGTGCGCCAGTAGCTCAAACAGACAGCTCGGTGCACCCAACATGTCAACACCTCTCATAAACACAAGTAGTGATGAAGTCAATCTCCCCTCCACTTTGAGCCATGAGAGATCGACATGCATATTATTAATCAGCCGTGCTGCCCTGTTCTGAGCCAATTGCAATTTTCTTAAGTCCTTTTTTGTGTCACCTGACCACACGACTGTACAGTAGTCCAGGTGTGACAAAACTAGGGCCTGTAGGACCTGCCTTGTTGATAGTGTGGTTAAGAAGGTAGAGCAGCGCTTTATTATGGACATATTTCCACAATTACTACCAGGTACATGTTATTACATACACAAAAAATGTATGCACGCACGACTGTAAGTCGCTTTGGATAAAAGCGTCTGCTAAATGGCATATTATTATATTATTATTATTTTATTATTACATTGTAACTATGTGTCATTACAGTTAACTACAATACTTGTTTACAGTGTAGTTACACATGTAATTACACTGTAATAAGGACCCCATAAAAGTAAGTGTTACCGGCATCTCTTCTTTATGTATACGTTGATGTGCTTTAAGAAACCCTAGAGCACCCCTGTGGAAATCTAATTAGCATCATAATAACAATCCCCATCAAAATCTGTCTGTTTAAGCTAGAGATGTATTTTTTGCATGGGCTGCGTCTCAATCCACCACATCCTCTGAGGTCGGCCTTCCTCATCTGCGGTGGAAGAACTACAGTGTTGTTTGTCAGACCAGGAGACTTCTGTCTGTAGCGTCCGAGAAGTTTGGCCTACACATCTAAAGGTGAGACTCACCAACAAGTTCATGTCTGTTGTTTCGCTCTAGGACGCCTACAAGTGTCTGACGGTAGCAGGTACCAGTTTAAAACATTTGTGGAAGTAAATATTGAATATGTTTGACTTATCTTTCTTAATATAGAACAGAAACTTAAAAACCAACTTCCCTCTGAAAATGATTAGCAATATCATCCCCACTCACTATCACAAGGGTTAGCAAATGTCAGGGTCAATTCCATTTCAATTACAGTCAATTCACAAAGTAACCCAAATTCCAATTCCACATTTTCCTCATTCATTTACAGATGGATACAATGCTGATTGGCAATGATGTTTAGATATCCTGTGGCATTCAAAAGTTGCTGCACTTTTATCAAGAGAACCAATATGTGCCATGAAAATACACCATCAACACCAGCCTGAAACACTGACACACAGCATGGATGCATGTACTCATGTTTTTTTCCCATACCTTAGTCCTCCCATCAGTACAAAACTCATCAAATCAGGCAATGCTTTTCAAATTCTCCATAGCCCACTGTAACTGCAGTTTCTTGCTGAAAGCTAATGGGGATCTATAAGAAATACACAAAAACTACATCATTAAGGATCATAGCATTCAGTCAATGTCATGGAAATAGCAGGTGTCCATAATGTTTTGTACACACAGTGTATGTTGTGTCTAACAGCTCATTCCCACAGAAAACTGCAGAAGGAATCAGTACAACCCAGTCAACCATCAGACTCCATTGTGAGACGCCTCAAAGAGGATATTCAACCCTAAGGGCAAATCCAAGGTCATCTCAATATCTTTACAGTAGAAGCTATCTAAGCACACCAAAACTGACAAGGTGCACACTGAAGTAAAGATAGAATGTTAACCTACAACGCTCCCTTTCCTCTGCACAGTTCTCTCACAGTGAGAAACAATAGGATTACAATAGAGTGTTCTACGCTTTCTTCATTTGATCCAATTAACTGTTACCACTTCTTTTATGAGATGAGAATTAAGTGGAGTGACTAATCTTAGCTGGTCTGAGAGAACTGATGAGGATTTCACCTTTATACATTGGTTTCTTTTTAAGGTGCCCATTTGAGAAAAACTCTTTCCACAGTCAGAGCAGGAGTAAGGCTTCTCTCCTGTGTGTGTTCTCTGATGACCTTTTAGCTCAGTTGATGTTGTGAAGCATTTTACACAATTAGAGCAGGAGTAAGGCTTCTCTCCTGTGTGTGTTCTCTGATGAACTATTAACTAATTTGATGTTCTGAAGCATTTTACACAGTCAGAGCTGGAGTAAGGCTTCTCTCCTGTGTGTGTTCTCTGATGAACTTTTAGCCCAGTTGATGTTCTGAAGCATTTTACACAATCAGAGCAGGAGTAAGGCTTCTCCCCTGTGTGTGTTCTCTGATGAACTTTTAGCCCAGCTGATGTTGTGAAGCATTTTACACACTCAGAGCAGGAGTAAGCCTTCTCTCCTGTATGTATACGTTCATGTGTTTTTAAGTGGCCCAGTCGAGAGAAACTCTTTCCACAGTCAGAGCAGGAGTAAGGCTTCTCTCCTGTGTGTATAAGTTCATGTGTTTTTAAGTGTCCCAGTTGAGAGAAACTAGCCCCACAGTCAGAGCAGAAGTAAGGCTTCTCTCCTGTGTGTGTTCTCTGATGAACTTTTAGCTCAGTTGTTGTTTTAAAAAAATGTCCACAGTCAGAGCAGTAGTAAGGCTTCTCTCCTGTGTGTGCTCTCTGATGAACTTTTAGCTTAGTTGATGTTTTGAAGCATTTTACGCAATTAGAGCAGGAGTAAGGCTTCTCTCCTGTATGTATACGTTCATGTATTTTTAAGTGGCCCAGTCGAGAGAAACTCTTTCCACAGTCAGAGCAGGAGTAAGGCTTCTCTCCTGTGTGCACTCTGTGATGAATTGTCAGAGCCTTTGATGTTGTGAAATTCTTCCCACAGTCAGTACAGGAAAACAGATTCTCTCCTGTGTGTATTTTTAGGTGTATTTTTAACTTTGATAGAATTGAAAAACTCTCCTCACAATGTGGGCAGTGGTGAGACCTCTTAGCTCTGTGATCTTCCTGCTGTTGCTCTCTGGATGTAGAGAATGTCTCAACATGGTCTCCTGTGTGAACAATATCAGAAGAACCAGTCAGTTGGTGGATTATACATGTCAATCAAGTATATTTTATGAAGCCCTTTTTACATCAGAAGTTGTCACAAAGTGCTTTACAGAAACCCAGCCTAAAACCCCAAAGAACAAGCAATGCAGGTGTAGAAGCCATATCATCCTCCACTCACTATCACAAGGGTTAGTAACTACACACACTCATTTAATAGAACTTTAAAACATTGGCAGTTTGTCTACTTGACTTCTTTAGTCTACTCTCTGAGCACTCCAGATAGCCCAGTGAATAAAACACATGCTGCAAATACTGGTGTAAAACCATGCAAGGGTCAGTAGCATGAAATAATATCTACCTTCTCATTGAAACAGTTCATCATGAAACAGTTCTACTGCAACTTTTCATGCACAGTGAGAAGTTGGAACGAATAACACAAACTTAGTTAGATAGAACCTGCTCTTACCATGAGAAACAGATTTCCCAATCTTCTCCTCCTCTTCTTCATCTTTAATGTTGACATTCAGCTCCAGTGTTTGACTGCAGTCTTCCAGCTTCACTGATGCCATCTCTGGATCCTGCTTAGCAAACTGGGCTCCACTGTCACAATCAGGACCCAGTGACTGTAGGTTTGGACTCAGTGTGGAAGGAGAGAGGCAGGCTGGGTTTGTCCTCACTGTTGATGTTACCGGCCTCATACTTAATTCTAGTCGTCCTGTAGTAACAATGAGAAACAGACACAAAAAGTTATTGTCTTGACAGTTCTGGCACTTTCTTTATTCTCTAAAAATATACTCATCTTGTTAAATTATCTAATTCAGTGCTTGACTTGGACTGAAATAGGTGCCGGTACTCATTTTGGGTGCCGGTACTGTTTATATTTAGGTGCAGGAGCTCCACAATACTGTTGAGATAATATTCTATAAGAGGAACATGAGCTCAAGCACTAGATATTTGAGGTGCCGGTACTTAACCTAACCACCTACTCATTCAAGTGGTTCTTTATTTTTTACATTGTATAACAATAGTGAAAACATCACAACTATGAAATAACACATATGTAACCAAAAAAAGTGTTAAACAAATCAAAATATATATCTTATAGTTGAGATTCTTTAAAGTAAGCAACCTTTGCCTTGATGACAGCTTTGCACACTCTTGGCATTCTCTCTACCAGCTTCATCTGGTATTCACCTGTAATGCATTTCAATTAACAGGTGTGCCTTGTTAAAAGTTAATTTGTGGAATTTCTTAATGCGCTTGAGCCAATCAGTTGTGTTGTGACAAGGTAGGGGTGGTATAGAGAAGATAGCCCTATTTGGTAAAAGACCAAGTCCATATTATTGCAAGAACAGCTCAAATAAGCAAAGAGAAACAACAGTCCATCATTACTTTAAGATTCTTCAAGTGCAGTCGCAAAAACCATCAAGCGCATTGATGAAACTGGCTCTCATGAGAACCGCCACAGGAAAGGAAGACCCTGAGTTACCTCAGCTGCAGAGGATAAGTTCATTAGAGTTACCAGCCTCAGAAAGTACAGCCCAAATAATTGCTTCACAGAGTTCAAGTAACAGACACATCTCAACATCAACTGTTAAGAGGAGACTGCGTGAATCAGGCCTTCATGGTGGAATTGTTGCAAGGAAACCACTACTAAAGGACACCAACAAGACAAAGAGACTTGCTTGGGCCAAAAAACATGAGCAATGGACATTAGACCGGTGGAAATCTGTCCTTTGGTCTGATGTGTCCAAATTTGAGATTTTTGGTTCCAACCGCAGTGTCTTTGTGAGACACAGAGTAGGTGAACGGATGATCTCTACATGTGTGGATCCCACCGTGAAGCATGGAGGAGGTGGTGTTACGGTGCTTTTCTGGTGATTTATTTAGAATTCAAGGCACACTTAACCAGCATGGCTACCACAGCATTCTGCAGCGATACTCCATCCCATCTGGTGTGCGCTTAGTGGGATTATCATTTGTTTTTCAACAGGACAATGACCCAACACAACTCCAGACTGTGTAAGGGCTATTTGACCAAGAAGGAGAGTGATGGAGTGCTGCATCAGATGACCTGGCCTCCACAATCAACCGACCTCAACCCAATTGAGATGGTTTGGGATGAGTTGGACCACAGAGTGAAGGAAAAGCAGCCAACAAGTGCTATGCTGTGAACTTCTTCAAGATTGTTGGGAAAGCATTCCAGTGTGCAAATCTGTCATCAAGGCAAAAATCTAAAATATATTTTGATTTGTTGAACACTTATGGTTACTACACGATTCCATATGTGTTATTTTATAGTTTAGATGTCTTCACTATTATTCTACAATGTAGAAAATAGTAAAAATTAAGAAAAACCCTTAAATAAGTAGGTGTGTCCAAACGTTTGACTGGTGCTGTATATTTGCCACTGCTTGACTAAAAAAAAGAACTTATAGTTAGATAGAACATGCTCTTACCATGAGAAACAGATTTCCCAATCTTCTCCTCCTCTTCTTCATCTTTAATGATGACATTCAGCTCCAGTGTTTGACTGCAGTCTTCCAGCTTCACTGATGCCATCTCTGGATCCTGCAGTAAACTGGGCTCCACTGTCACAATCAGGACCCAGTGACTGTATGTTTGGACTCAGTGTGGAAGGAGAGAGGCAGGCTGGGTTTGTCCTCACTGTTGATGTTACCGGCCTCAGACTGAATCGACCAGTAGTAATATAGAGAGCACAGACACAAAAGTTAGTGTTGACAGTTCTGGCACTTTCTTTATTCTCTAAAAATATTTTCACTTTTTTCTTGTTCAATTATCTAATTCAGTGCTTTACTTGGACTGAAATAGGTGCCAATACTCATTTTGGGTGCCGGTACTGTTTATATTAAAGTGCAGGAGCTCCACAATACTTTTGAGCTAATACCTAACCTGTAGTAGATAAATGCATAAATGACTCAAAATCCATTTAGTACAAGGTTATAGTTTGTTTTAGACAGCACTGTGTGCTATTTTCCTGAATAAACTTGTCTTCACTGTATTACTTCAATCAAAAAACAATTGTATTTCCTGTTTACACCATAAAAAAACATTTATTGATAAAGACTGAAACTAGTGAATGTGTCTGAATATTAGTACACATGTAGAAAACTGATAATCATTACATTCAACTTCAAAACAGTAGTGCGACCGTGAAATTGTCTCCGATGCACCCGCACTGTCCTCACTGAAGTCTGTTGACGCTGACCGAGAGTAGCCGCCATTTTACCAGCTTGGGAATTTTACACAAAACCAATAACATGCTAAACGAACTCAGAAATCTCAAATAAATTGATTATTTATCAACTAAAATGAGAAATGTATGTACATCCACTCAGACAAACCCAAAATATCTAGCTATGTGACTTGTAAAATAGTTTTTATCACGTTCTTTCACTCACTCGGTTTGAAACAAAAAAAAAACATCAAACGTTTACCAAACGTGATAATACATTAACGGATGTGTTACCTAGCATGGTATGACATGTTCTTTCGACATTAGAAAGTTTAAACGTGCTATTACATACCTGTAGTAATAAATAGAAACGGACACAAAAGTTATCTTCTTGACTGCACAGTTCTGGCGCTTTCTTTGTTGTGAAGAACGTGGGATGGGCGCGCCTGCCGGAACTTCCTGTTCCCCCACTACCACAGAGCAACGGTCCGTGCATTTCGGGTTCCTTGGGACGGCCCTACCAGTGTTGCCAACTCATTTTCAGGAGAAGTTGCTAGAGGCAGGTCGATTTGTTGCTAAAAGTTATGATTTGACATTTGTTCGTTTAGATTTGTTTGTTTATTATCACATATTTGTATTTGTAAAAGTAATATAAACACATAACATGTATATGATCAGATTGTTTTATTTATAAACACAACACATTTAATTATTAAACAATTACACATTACACATTATGGAACAATTACATTTGATTTATATTCTTATTAACTAGTAGTGTATTGGTAGTTAGTTAACATGCTACCTAACTGATCAACAATTATAGGTACAAGCTAATAACAAGGTATATATGCTATCTTATTGAACAAGCAATTTAACTCAAATAATGATGTGTGCGCTAGGCATCTCTCTCCAGCTCTCTCCAGGTTGTTGTGCTGCTTGGCTGGCCTGCTGCTGCCTGTGCACGAGCTGAGCGCCTGCTGCTGACGTCACTCACAATGCACTTTTGCAGCCAGCCATGTGTGTTGTGACTGAGTGTGTGACAGATAAAATTGTTTCAGTGTCATTTAAAGGTAAAATGTGTGCATTTTAGTGTTTGGGTTCGATCCCAGGCTGTGTCACAACCAGCCGTGACCAGGAGTCCCATAGGGCGGCGCACAATTGGCCCAGCGACATCCGGGTTAGGGTAGGGTTTGTCCCAGGGGAGCTTTACTTGGCTCATCACACTCTTGCAACTCCTTGTGGCGGGCTGGGCGCCTGCAGGCTGACTTCAGTCGTCAGTTGAACAGTGTTTCCTCCGACACATTGGTATGGCTGGCTTCCGGGTTATGGGCGTTATGAAGAGCTGTTTGGCAGGTCATGTTTCGGAGGACGAATGACTCCACCTTCGCTCTCCCGAGCCCATTGGGGAGGTGCAGCGATGAGAAAAGATCGTAATTGGATCGCAATTGGACATCAAGAAATTGGGGAGAAAAAGGGGCAAAACTATTTAAACACTTGAGTAAATGAGGGATACGAAGTATATTGAAAGCAGGTGCTTCTACACAGGTGTGGTTCCTGAGTTAATTAAGCAATTAACATTGTATCATGCTTAGGGTCATGCATACAAAATGCTGGGCAGGCCATTTTTTTGGCCCCCATATGATGACAATGCCCCCATCCACAGGGCATGAGTGCCTGAATCGTTTGATGAAAACTATACAAACCATATGCCATGGCCGTCACAGTCACCAGATCTCAACCAAATTGAACACTTATGGGAGATTCTGGAGCGGCTCCTGACACAGCATTTTCCACCACCATCAACAAAACACCAAAGGATGGAATTTCTTGAGGAAGACTGGTGTCGCTTCCCTCCAATAGAGTTCAGACACTTGTAGAATCTATGCCAAGGTGCATTGAAACTATTCTGCCTCATGGTGGCTCAATGCCCTATTAAAATACACTATGTTGGTGTTTCCTTTATTTTGGCAATTACATGTAGATCCACACATGTTATTGTCTATATCATGCAGAATTGTCATCTCATTGTTCCTTAGGGGAGCTCGTTCTATAATACAGACGTTGGTGATTTCTGTCCCAGGTAGTTGCAAAAATCAGGTAACTTTCTCCAAATTCCCTTGTTTTCCAGAAAACCCGGTTGGAAGGTTTCCTGAATCAGGAGGGAATAAACAGTAAATCTGGAATCTTCAAACAGGATTTCTGGAAAACCTGGGGATTATGGGAAAGTTGGTGGATTTTTTGCAACCCTAGTCCCAGGAGACTGAACTGTGGGCACGTTTTTATTCCTGCCCAGCACAAACATCTCATTCAACTAATCATGGTCTTCCATTTAGACCCCAATAGTTGAGTGAAGTGTTAGTAGAGTGCTGGAACCTGGACACTCCTGTGTAAACTGTGGCTGTCTGACTACAATTGTCTAAATACAGGTGCCATGTTTTCTTTTGCTAATCCATGCAGGTTTGTCATCTCATAAGGAGTGGAGAAGCCCTATGCACCATAAACCTTAATACTGGAGTAACTTCCTGTCAGAGAAACTGTGATTATAGGGTTAGACAGGAGGCCCTGGGCCAATGGGAGGTCACAGGTGAGGGCTTGGGGGTCAGAGAGAGTGGGCGTGTTTGTTTAACATGGCCCGGTGCCCCGGGTGGGTGGAGTTTGCACATTTTAGACCATTCCATTGGTCCTTATGTGAAATCTCCACCAATCTGGGGCACCGAGCCATGCAAAACGAACTGACCCAGTAAAAGGGGACATTACAGACATGAAGATAGAACTCCCCCAACACTCCTCACATTGAGTTGCTGCGTCTGATTTAAAGGACCCCTTATAGTCCTCAATAATCAACAATGTAATACTTATTACAGGTTAACTCTCTTGCTTTCTTTCAAGCACACTCAGTACTTCTATCCATCCCTCTCCAGGTGCCAGAGACAGAACATTCCAAGGACCTCCAGAGCCTTCTGACCAATTACCTGCCATCTCTCCAGAGCACAGAGAAGTAGGCTCCATTTGTAATAGTATACTGATGCACGTTACTAGTGCTGTCTGTGTGATATAGCAGATAATCAAGGTCTTCACTAGTGCTGTCTGTGTGATATAGCAGATAATCAAGGTCTTCACTAGTGCTGTCTGTGTAATATAGCAGATAATCAAGGCCTTCACTACTGCTGTCTGTGTGATATAGCAGATAATCAAGGTCTTCACTAGTGCTGTCTGTGTGATATAGCAGATAATCAAGGTCTTCACTAGTGCTGTCTGTGTGATATAGCAGATAATCAAGGTCTTCACTAGTGCTGTCTGTGTGATATAGCAGATAATCAAGGTCTTCACTAGTGCTGTCTGTGTGATATAGCAGATAATCAAGGTCTTCACTAGTGCTGTCTGTGTGATATAGCAGATAATCCAGGGTCCCTGGTTGGGTTTACTGTACTTCAGAACTCATGCTCTCTCCCTCGAAAAGTCTCCCAGACTGTTCTTCCCCCTGTCCCCAGGTGTCTGCTGAGACATGGAACTCCAGAGCAGCACATCAAAAAACATGCCATCCTGTTGCCAGCTGTCAGCAGGCCGTTCCCTGAGGAAGGATGCAACGGTCAAGGCTTTCAATGGTCACATTTGGGGGATGACTAAATGCAAAATAACTTTTTCATAGCATGTTGGTCTTCACATTTTTACTATGGTAACTTAAACAACATGCAGACTTTATCAACCAAGACATAGCTTATAGCTTATGATTAAAAAGTTCAAAAATCATGTCTCATGTCCAGGGTGAATAACACTTTTATTCATGTATATCAGACATCACATACGTCAACTAAAATATACACTGAATGCTCAAAATATTAGGAACACCTGCTCTTTTCATGACAGACTGACCAGGTGAATGCTTTGACTAATGACTAAAGTCCCAACTGGACAAGTCCAGAAATTAAAAATGTAAAAGTCCTTGAGGAACGGTCCATGGTCAACCCACGGCAGGCACGCTCTGAGGGATCCAATCCAGTGTTTGCAGCAGGCCTCTCCTGGGTTGTGTTGTACTCAGTGAAAAAGAGAGATTGTCCGATTGCGCCGTAGGGCCAAGTATAATAAACTGCAATACCTCTCCAAAAATTATAAAACTAAATCACAATGAAGCAACAAAAGAACTAAGGAAATGAGGAAATGAGTATAATCATATCAAAGCAAAAACAAACAATAATGGGGAAATCAATAAGGCTTGATACTGTCATTTCAACCTAAATAAATGGAGAAACGGGACAGTGGCTCAAGTAATGTTATCTGGTATCAACAAAGGTCAACGTCTATTCAGGAAAGTTCAGGTTCTCAATGGTCTCTGTCGTAAGAGCCAGTGGAGAGACACTAGTGACTCAAATAGTTCAGATGTGAGCTGGGAGTGAGTGTTCAGGCATAAAAGTCTCTATAATCCACAATAACTTGTCGAGTGCGATCCAAAGGAATTTGCCTCAGTTGTTAGTCTATAGTGGTGCGGATGGAAAGAAGGGTAGGCTACTTCACTTAGGGAATGGTGAATGTGCATTAACGAGTGTAGCACAAAGCAGTAGAGAATGTTGTAATTATTCATAATTAGGTTTTAGATTAGGTGACTGAGGACATAAGGACATGTATATGTCTATTTATCTACTCAAAACATGTCACTACACCTTTACACCACCATTGGGACAAGACAATTTGACAGCCACCAGTATCCTCTACAATGCATATGTGATGTATTGAAACACTTAGACACTAAAAACACCCCCCTTTATTTAATTTGAAACAAGGTTAATTGTCTAGCTAATCACTCTCACTTCTTTATTCCACATGCAGGACTTAGTCTGCAGTGGGTTGTCTGGTTGTGGGTAGGGAAACAGCTAATTATAGGCTAGCTAGTAGCTTCGTTAAGTTTTGGTTGCAGCACTCTGAATAATTATAGCTAGTTTGCTAAGCTTTGATCAGCATGAATATCCGAAAATTGCTGGGCAGTGCAACCAACTGACAAGTTCTTTGTTCTTCAAAGGTATGGCGGGCCTTTGTCAGCACTGCCGACTGTGCTATTGGCACTGAAACATGATTAACATTTTTGGGGCATCTACAGCAATGTGCCAAAAATGTGTTCGTCAACCTGAAGAACGTATTCAGTGAACACAGACTCTGAACACAGAGCATGTTACATCAACGAAAAGCCCAGCTGGCATTTGAGAGACCTGAGAAGTCCATTTAGCCAGGAAGGAGAATGGAATCTGAAACTTCTCATGGAATGATTTATTCATTGGTTTTCCCCTCATGTAAGCCTATTTGTTGTTTGGCACATTGTTTAATGTATAGTAGGCCTTTGCTTTTCACTTCAATGCATAATTAATTTGCATTACACACAGTCGATGTGTGATAGGCTACTGTAAAAGTTACTATGGAAACGATGCAGCCTAGTTTTTCACCCCTCCCTGTTCTCTCGCTATAGTGTGTGTGTGTCTGTGTGTGTGTGTGTGTGTGTATGTGTGTGTCTGTGTGTGTGTGTCTCTGTGTGTGTGTGTTGCTCTATGAATGGGCATTTACTCTTATTTGTGGCAGATTGAAATGAGCTACTGTCATGTAGGAAATGTAACATCAGCTCTGAATATAGAATACGCACTTAGTTTGATTTAGTTATCTTTTCTGAAACTCTCCCACAGAGAGAAGTGGCAGCTTGGCTTACTGTAGGTTACGCTCATTGCTTAGTGTCACATTCTACAGAAATGTAGCCAATAGTTCTAATTATTGAAGTTCATGCTATGAAGCCTGTACAATGTTTGATAGCCTAGTGGCACTCATCCTGTCCAGCTGATCTGTGTGTGTTGATAGACACAAATGATGTGTAGGCCTACGACAGATATGGTTGTTGATAGACACAAATGATGTGTAGGCCTACGACAGATATGGTTGTTGATAGACACAAATGATGTGTAGACCTACGACAGATATGGTTGTTGATAGACACAAATGATATGTAGGCCTACGACAGATATGGTTGTTGATAGACACAAATGATGTGTAGACCTACGACAGATATGGTTGTTGATAGACACAAATGATGTGTAGACCTACGACAGATATGGTTGTTGATAGACACAAATGATGTGTAGACCTACGACAGATATGGTTGTTGATAGACACAAATGATATGTAGGCCTACGACAGATATGGTTGTTGATAGACACAAATGATGTGTAGACCTACGACAGATATGGTTGTTGATAGACACAAATGATATGTAGGCCTACGACAGATATGGTTGTTGATAGACACAAATGATGTGTAGACCTACGACAGATATGGTTGTTGATAGTCACAAATGATGTGTAGACCTACGACAGATATGGTTGTTGATAGACACAAATTATGTGTAGACCTACGACAGATATGGTTGCATTTCAGATACACTTGTAGTTAGTAATGGGGTGCATATCTTAATTGTGTTATTATATAAACAATGGTTGTTGATGTGTACGGCTACATTTCAGATACATTTTTGTACATTTCAACAGCACTAGGACCATCATTTCAACAGCAGTAGAACCATCATTTCAACAGCACTATGACCATCATTTCAACAGTACTAGGACCATCATTTCAACAGCACCAGGACCATCATTTCAACAGTACTAGGACCATCATTTCAACAGCACCAGGACCATCATTTCAACAGCACTAGGACCATCATTTCAACAGCAGTAGGACCATCAATTCAACAGCATTAGGACCATCATTTCAACAGCAGTAGGAACATCTTTCAACAGCACTAGGACCATCATTTCAACAGCACTAGGACCATCATGTCAACAGCAGTAGGACCATCATTTCAACAGCACTAGGACCATCATGTCAACAGCAGTAGGAACCTCATTTCAACAGCACTAGGACCATTCTGGTCTCCTGAGTGGCGCAGTGGTCTAAGGCACTGCATCGCAGTGCTAGCTGTGCCACTAGAGATCCTGGTTCAAATCCAGGCTCTGCTGTAGCCGGCCGCAACCGGGAGACCAATGGGGCGGCGCACAATTGGTCCAGGGTAGGGGAGGGAATGGCAGGCAGGGAGGTAGCTCAGTTGATAGAGCATGGCGTTTGCAACGCCAGGGTTGTGGGTTTGATTCCCACGGGGGGCCAGTATGAAAATAATAATGTGTGCACTAACTGTAAGTCGCTCTGGATAAGAGCGTCTGCTAAATGACGTAAATGTAAAATCTACCTTGTTTTATTAGGGCTCTAAAGCAATAGTATTTGTGCCCCCCCCTCAGCATGTCATTCTGGATCTGGGCCTGAGTGGATGCCCCACAGCCTGTAGAGATTCAGAAGGTAGTTCTCCAGTTCTCAATCCATGGTGGGGCACAACTAGTATTGCTTTAGAACCCTGATAAATGCTCTACCAATTGAGCTACAGAGGACCACACTTGCCTGCATCTAGCTTATCTATGGTGTAATCATTAGTCCAACAGTTGCAAACAAGTTTATATTGGACAAATTCAGGTATGTTTATCCCTGTTTCATTCCGTTTGCTTCCGTTTAAGAAACGTTTTTCAACAAATTGGCGGAATGAATACACCCTGATCACACGTGAACAGTTCACTTTCATAGCCAAACAGTTTGTTGTATTCTTTCTTAGCAGTTACACCGGCGGGCCCCGGTGGAAATAAATTAGTCAAACCAAAAGCTTACCTTGACTTGGAAGAGTTCCAGTGTTAGATAGTCATAGCCAGCTACCTAACATAGCATCCCTCTGTTTGAGCCGGGTATTTGAGTAGGCAAAACTAACCATTTGCATTTGCTAGCTAAGTAAGTGAAACTGAAAAAAATTACAAAATATCTCTCTCTCTTGCTCCTCCTTCATTTTTGAAGAAATGCATTTGTTAAAAACTGTTCAACTATTGTCTTTCTCTCTCTTTGAGTCAACTACTCAATACATTTTCTGCACTGCAGTGCTAGCTAGCTGTAGCTTATGCTTTCATTTACATTTACATTTTAGTCATTTAGCAGACGCTCTTATCCAGAGCGACTTACAGGAGCAATTAGGGTTAAGTGCCTTGCTCAAGGGCACATTTACGTCATTTAGCAGACGCTCCAGAGCGACTCACAAATTGATGCATTCACCCTATAGCCAGTGGGATAACCACTTTACAATTTTTTTTTGGGGGGGGGGGGGGCTGGGGGGGTAGAAGGATTACTTTATCTTATCCCAGGTATTCCTTAAAGAGGTGGGGTTTCAAATGTCTCCGGAAGGTGGTGAGTGACTCCGCTGTGGGGTGGGGGGGGGATTACTTTATCCTATCCCAGGTATTCCTTAAGGAGGTGGGGTTTCAAATGTCTCCGGAAGGTGGTGAGTGGCTCCGCTGTCCTGGCGTCGTGAGGGAGCTTGTTCCACCATTGGGGTGCCAGAGCAGCGAACAGTTTTGACTGGGCTGAGCGGGAACTATGCTTCCGCAGAGGAAGGGAGCCAGCAGGCCAGAGGTGGATGAACGCAATGCCCTCGTTTGGGTGTAGGGACTGATCAGAGCCCGAAGGTACAGAGGTGCCGTTCCCCTCGCTGCTCCAAAGGCAAGCACCATGGTCTTGTAACGGATGCGAGCTTCAACTGGAAGCCAGTGGAGTGTGCGGAGGAGGGAGGTGACGTGAGAGAACTTGGGAAGGTTGAACACCAGACGGGCTGCGGCATTCTGGATGAGTTGTAGGGGTTTAATGGCACATGCAGGGAGGCCAGCCAACAGCGAGTTGCAGTAATCCAGACGGGAGATGACAAGTGCCTGGATTAGGACCTGTGCCGCTTCCTGTGTAAGGCAGGGTCGTACTCTCCGAATGTTGTAGAGCATGAACCTGCAGGAGCGGGTCACCGCCTTGATGTTAGCGGAGAAGCGACAGGGTGTTGTCCAGGGTCACGCCAAGGCTCTTCGCACTCTGGGAGGAGGACACAACGGAGTTGTCAACCGTGATGGCGAGATCATGGAACGGGCAGTCCTTCCCCGGGAGGAAGAGCAGCTCCGTCTTGCCAGGGTTCAGCTTGAGGTGGTGATCCGTCATCCATACTGATATGTCTGCCAGACATGCAGAGATGCGATTCGCCACCTGGTTATCAGAAGAGGGAAAGGAGAAGATTAGTTGTGTATCGTCAGCGTAGCAATGATAGGAGAGGAGGAAAATGTGGCAAAGAGCTTCCTAGGGTTAGAGGCAGATGCTTGGAATTTAGAGTGGTAGAAGGTACTAGATTTCAGTACTAGATTCATTCTCTGATCCTTTGAATTGGTGGACAACATGTCAGTTCATGCTGCAAAAGGTTAGAGGATGTCCTGCGGAAGTTGTCATAATTACTGTGTAAGTCTATGGAAGGGGGTGAGAACCATGAGCCTCCTAGGTTTTGTGTTGAAGTCAATGTACCCAGAGGTGGACGGAAGCTAGCTGTCATTGCAAAACAGTGTGTTTTAATCAATTATTTGGTTAAATATTAATGTATATATTTTTTTATAGTTGTATCTGAAAAGGATAACTTTTTTAATGTTTCACTATTATTTAAAAAAAATGAAATTCACTGAGTATGGTCCTCCCCTTCCTCCTCTAAGGAGTTTCCACTGATTGCAGGGAATACTGACTGGAGATGTTCCGCCCTCCAAGGCCCCTGAACCTGTGTAGGGATGTGATTTGGATTGGACTGTGACTTTTTTATGTATTTTAATTTTGTGTGATGTAGTTTTTCCCCCTTTTCCACAATGGACATTTATTTTTTCTCTGGTTTACTAACCGAACAGTAGGTGGAGGCATACACATTACGTGAACGTCATTATACTAGATAAGAAGAAGAAGAGGTAGAGGGACCACCCATACCTAAAAATGTATGCACACATGACTGTAAGTCGCTTTGGATAAAAGCGTCTGCTAAATGGCATATTATTATTATTATTATTATTATTATTTATTATTATTATTAAGAGGTAGTTAGTCCATCAATCTAATAGATGTCGATGTTGCACTGTGGTAGTGGGGGAACAGGAAGTTCCGGGTTGGCGCGACCCATTGTTCAGAATAAAGAATGCGCCAGACATGTGCTGTCAAGACGAAAACTTTGTGTCTGTTTCAAATGTATTACTAGAGGTATGTAATAGCACGTTTAAACTTTCTAATATCGAAAGAACATGTCATAACATGCTAGTTAACAAATACCGCAAGGTATTCTCCCATTTGGTAAAGTTATTATGTGTTATTTTTGTGTCAAACCGAGTGAGTGAAAGAACGTGATAAAAACTATTTTACAAGTCACATAGCTAGATATTTGCGATTTGTCTGAATGGATGTACATAATTTCGTCAAAGTAACTTAATAAAATAAACCATTTGAGATTTCTGTGTTCGTTTGACATGTTATTGGTTTTGTGTAAAAATGTATAATCTTACGAGCTGTTAAAATGGCGTCGTCCATTCTGATGTTCGTTTAAAGTCCACGTAGAAGATAATGGCCCCTATCAGATATTTATGTAGTTGGTGCAGTATATTATTTTACTGTAGTAAATATACATTGGGTGTTCGGGGTTGTTAGAGCCCTGAATGCTGATTGGCTGAAAGCCGTGGTAATTCAGACCTACACCACAAGTATGACAAAAGCAATATTTGTGCTGTTCTACATATGTTGGTAACCAGTTTTATAATAGCAATTAGGCGACTCAGGCGTTGCATCGTGCCTAACAGCCCTTAGCCGTGGTATATTGACCATATACCACACCTCCTCGGGCCTTATTGCATAAATATACATGAGTTCTAACTTGGAAAAGCATTTATTGTACAATTTATGCTCCCCGCATATAACCACGAAGACGGCCGGAAAGGCCCTAAAGTATTGGAGATTTTTCAGTTAATCGCGGTTAACCACTATCTCACACAAGGATAGAAAACATAACAAGCTAAGTATGGTGCAAAAGGAAATGGCTCAGTTGAAACAAAGACAGGAAATGGCTCAGTATACGCCTATGGAGAAAGAACCACTTAAAGGGTTAAAACAGAGCCAGGAAGTGGCATAACAAGGTTTGGTCCCGCCACCATTGTTTCCAAAAACAGACTGAATAGAAGGAAGAGAAGTCAGATTGTGCCACTATTAAAGAATAAACAAGTGGGTGGGACAGTCAAGATGTTAATATTGGAAACAATGGTGGAGTAAACTAACCAGGGATGGATTAAGAAAAAGGTGTGTACTAGGAGCAAAAATGAAACTGTATAAAAACTGACAACTGAGTGTAGGAGAGTAGTTGCTCTGCAGACCAGCTCGGCTCTATTGCTTGTGTAAAAAGTATATCTTGATTCTACAAAAACTCTGGAAGTACTTTGTTTTTACTGAGGATAAGGACAATTCTCCACAACATTGTCTGTTTCTCTTTATTACTACAGGCCGACTAGGATTAAATCTGAGGCCTGTAACATCAACCGTGAGGACAAACCCAGCCTGCCTCTCTCCTTCCACACTGAGTCCAAACCTACATTCACTGGGTCCTGATTGACAGTCGAGCCCAGTTTGCACCGCAGGTACAAGAGATGGCATCAGTGAAGCTGGAAGACTGCAGTCAAACACTGGAGCTGAATGTCAACATTAAAGATGAAGAAGAGGAGGAGAAGATTGGGAAATCTGTTTCTCATGGTAAGAGCAGGTTCGTTCCAACTTCCCAGTGTACATGAACAGTTGCAGTAGAACTGTTTCATGATGAACTGTTTCAATGAGAAGGTAGATGTTATTTCATGCTACTGAGACTTGCATGGATGACACCAGTATAGTCTGTTTTGGAATGGGTGGCCAGTAATAAACTGACCCTGAACATCTAAAACTAAGAGCCTGTATTTGGTACAAATCATTTCCTAAGTTCTAGACCTCAGCTGAATCTGGTAATGAATGGTGTGGCTGTTTAACAAGTTGAGGAGACTAAATTACTTGGCATTACCTTAGATTGTAAACTGTCATGGTCAAAACGTATAGATTCAATGGTTGTAAAGATGGGGGAGAGGTCTGTCTGTAATAGATGCTCTGCTGTTTTGACACCACACTCCAAAAATCAAGTTCTGCAGGTTCTAGATTTGTCTTATCTTGTTTATTGTCCAGTCGTGTTGGTCGAGTGCTGTAAGGAAAGACCTAGTTAAGTTAATAAGTATATAGGTTAAAGGTTAAGAACTTTTGTGAAAGAACACAGTTTGAAAGATATGGCATACAGAAGCAAACCGGATGGACATCATGAAAATGATCGGAGAGGTTGAGGAGTAAAAAACGTAGGCTACGTTGCCTTTTAAAATGTTTTTATGTAATGTTTCATGTTTTGTGTGGACCCCAGGAAGACTAGCTGCTGCTTTTGCGACAGCTTATGGGGATCCTAATACAATACCAAATTACCCAAATACCAGTATTGCCAGCATGTGTTTTATTAACTGGGCTATCTGGAGTGCTCAGAGAGTAGACTAAAGAAGTGAAGTAGACAAACTGCCAGTAATTAGAACTTCTATGAAATGAGTCTGTGTAGTTACTAGGCTTGGGTGGTATAGTGGATACCAGGATATTTGGAAAAAGCCACTGGATGGGTTTTCAATACAGCTGAAACTGTTTTCTTGAAGTTTTTCTTGATTAATTTGAATATTTGTAGCTACTTTTTGAGTAAATACCTGCAGTCAACTTGTGCAATACGTTACGAGATAAAGAACATTACGTCACATTATTATGTAGCTTACGGTAGTCCCCAGTCAACGAGAAGAGACCGGAGCCTTGTGAATCACTCTCTGTCGTGCAGCATGCGCCAGGTGATCTAATTACAGTATGGAATTCACAACTAAATATTTGCCAGCTAGATATCTAATAAATATTAAGTTAATAGTCTACAATGTGCTAAATGCTCTGCAGTTGTCCATTTGGTTTGCTAATTTAGTAGTTAGTTAGCTGTCTAGCTAAGTGGTTAGCTTCTTTCCAAAATCAAGCATCCCCTTGCTAACAGCAGAGAATCCCCTCCTGGATCAAGACCCTTGCTGGCTAATATTAGTTTTGTGTGGGCAGCAAATTGTGAGAAGTGTTTGAGTTACTTGTATTGTTGAGGTCAGAAACTGTACAAAATGTTTGCAATGCACTCGTTAGCATTTAGTTAGCGTTCTCTATGATGATTCCTTAGTACTAGTTAGCATTTTGTTAGCATTCTGCTCACAACGTTTTTTGGCCTTTGAATATTAGTACTTTTAAAATAAATACCTGTAGTCAAGTTGTTCGCTAGGTAATAGATAAAGCACATCGCGATCATAATTTCGCCTGTTAGATAATTTTTCATTATGACGCTTTCAGTTAGGTTCTGAACAAACAGAGTAAAAACTCAAACGACATCTAGGAAAAGCTCAAACTAAGTTTATTCACCCACAGGGTCAAACAGCTGCAAAGACAAAGCATGATTACACAAGCACATATATTTATAACCTCCTTCTAGACGGGGTCAATACATCTCTGATGCTAGTCAGGAACTTAATTGGTTCTTCTCACTGGTGTAGTCATGGCCCTGCCTGATGCTAGAACCTTCGTGGGCGTGAAAGTGTATGCGTGTGAGATAGGACTGTAGTAGGAGGGTCGTTGTGGTGGGCCCCTCTGGTCCCCCTCCCAGAGGTTTCTTCTCACTTCATCTGTTGACATGACCTCGAGCCGGATTCCTTGCTCCTCCCTAGTTCCGCAACTGGCCTGCCTTATCAGGAACTGAAACTAGACTGTTGTCCTTTGCCTCCTTCCTTAAGAACAGAATATTTCTGCACTTCCCCTTGACAGGTTTTTAGACATTTTAGCTAAATAATAAAAAATGGAAATATCACATTTACATAAGTATTCAGACCTTTGACAGCGATTACATCATTGAATCTTCTTGGGTATGATGCTACAACCTTGGCACATCTGTATTTGGAGAGTTTCTCCCATTATACTCTGCAGATCCTCTCAAGCTCTGACAGGTTGGATGGGGAGCGCTGCTGCACAGCTATTTTCAGGTTTCTCCAGAGATGTTCGATTGGGTTCAAGTCCGGGCTCTGGCTGGACCACTCAAGCACATTCAGAGACTTGTACCGAAGACACTCCTGCTTTGTCTTGGCTGTGTGCTTAGGGTTGTTGTCCTGTTGGAAGGTGAATCTTTGCCCCAGTCTGAGGTCCTGAGCGCTCAGGAGCAGGTTTTCATCAAGGATCTCTCTCTGTACTATGCTCAGTTCATCTTTGCCTCGATCCTAACTAGTCTACCAGTCCCTGATGCTGAAAAACATCCCGACAGCATGATGCGGCCACCACCATGTTTTACCATAGGGATGGTGCCAGGTTTCCTCCCACGGGGCGCTTGGCATTCAGGCCAGTCATGTGCCTTTTACTGAAGAGTGGCTTCCGTCTGGCCACTCTACCATAAAGGCCTGATTGCTGGAGTGCTGCAGAGATGTTTATCCTTCTGGAAGGTTCTCCCATCTCCAGAGGAACTATAGAGCTCTGTTAGTGACCATCGTGTTCTTGGTCACCTCCCTGACCAAGGCCCTTCTCCCCCGATTGCTCAGTTTGGCCGGGCGGCCGTTCTAGGAAGAGTCTTGGGGGTTCCAAACTTCTTCCATTTAAGAATGATGGAGGCCACTGTGTTCTTGGGGACCTTCAATGCTGCAGACATGTTTTGGTACCCTTGCCCAGATCTGTGCCATGACACATTCCTGTCTTGCGGCTCTACAGACAACTCCTTCGACCTCATGGCTTGGTTTTTACTCTGACATGCTCTGTCAACTGTGGGACCTTATATAAACAGGTGTGTGCCTTACCAAATCATGTCCAATCAATTGAATTTACCAAGGATTGGCTCCAATCAAGTTGTAGAAACATCTCAAGGATGATGAATGGAAACAGGTTGCACCTGGGCTCAATTTCGAGTCTCATAGCAAATGTTCTGAATACTTATGTAAATAGGGTAGTTCTGTTTTATTTTTAACATATTAGCAACATTTAAAAAAAAAAAAAACTGTTTTCGCTTTGTCATTATGGGGTATTGTGTGTAGATTGCTGAGGATTATTAGTTTTTTTATCCATTTTAGAATAAGGCTGCAACGTAACAAAATGTGGAAAAAGTCAAGGGGGTCTGAATACTTTCCGAATGCACTTGTTAGCAGTTGATGTTATTCTTCAATAACACAGACCCCAAAGGAAATTAGGGGGAGAAAAATATATTTATTCAAAAAAGAACCAATCATTGTTATGCTGGAAAGTAGATTGTAGATGTTTATTCTTCCCTGTCCTCAGTGTTTTCCCACTGAACAAAGAGACAGGATGTAGTTTATACCCAAGCCTTGCCTGTGGTTGACCAATTGTTCCATTTCGGAAATTGCATTCACGAATCAATGTAACTGTTTTTAGTCTTTGCTGTAATAAAGGCTTAACAATAAAACATTACAACAGACTCTCTGGTACGCTTATAATTTATTTACTATTTAGTGCGCTTCAACCTGTCAGACAAGCTCAGTGCATATGGTGGATTTGATTACCTGGATGTGCGTATATTCTTCAGCTTTTGTATTTGATTTGATTAAAACACACCATTCACCCTCTGAATGGCACACATACACAATCCATGTCTCGATTGTCTCAAGGCTTAAAAGTCCTTCATTAATCTGTCTCCTCCCCTTCATCGACACTGATCTGAAGTGGATTTAACAAGTGGCATCAATGAGAGATCATAGCTCTCACCTGGTCATTATATTCCTGGAAAGAGTTCATAATGTTTTGTACACTCAGTGCATATCACACCAATTGACTTTTTTAAAATGCTGTTCACACAGGTGACATTGAGACATTCTCTACATCCAGAGAGCAACAGCAGGAAGATCGCAGAGCTAAGAGGTCTCACCACTGCCCACATTGTGAGGAGATTTTCCCAATTCTATCAAAGCTAAAACTACACCTAAAAATACACACAGGAGAGAATCTGTATTCCTGCACTGACTGTGGGAAGAGCTTCACAACATCACAGGCTCTGACAGTTCATCAGAGAGTGCACACAGGAGAGAAGCCTTACTCCTGCTCTGACTGTGGGGCAAGTTTCTCACAACTGGGCACCTTAAAACAACATGAACGTAGACATACAGGAGAAAAGCCTTACTCCTGCTCTGACTGTGTAAAATGCTTCACAACATCAGCTGAGCTAAAAGTTCATCAGAGAACACACACAGGAGAGAAGCCTTACTCCTGCTCTAACTGTGGGAAGAGTTTCTCTCGACTGGGCCACTTAGAAAAACATGAACGTATACATACAGGAGAGAAGCCGTATTCCTGCTCTGACTGTGTGAAATGCTTCACAACATCATCTAAGCTAACAGTTCATCAGAGAACACACACAGGAGAGAAGCCTTACTCCTGCTCTGACTGTGGGGCAAGTTTCTCTCAATTGGGCCACTTAAAACAACATGAACGTATACACACAGGAGAGAAGCCTTACTCCTGCTCTGAATGTGGGAAGAGTTTCTCTCGACTGGGCAGCTTAAAAACACATGAATGTATACACACAGGAGAGAAGCCTTACTCCTGCTTTGCCTGTGGAAAATGCTTCTCGACATCATCTCAGCTAACAGTTCATCAGAGAACACACACAGGATAGAAGCCGTTTTCCTGCTCTGACTGTGGAAAGATTTTCTTTTAAATGGGCCATTTTAAAAAGACACAAAGGTAAACATAAAGGAGAGAAGCCTTACCACTGATCTGACTGTAGAAAATGTTTTAAAACAACAGCTGAGCTAAAAGGTCATCAGAGAACACACACAGGAGAGAATCCTTATTTCTGTTCTTAATATGGCAAGAGTTTCTCCCGATTGGGCAACGTAAAAACACACCAACGGTTACACACTGGAGAGAAGACTTATTACTGCACTGACTGTGAGACGAGATTCTACAGATTGGGCAATTTAAAAAGACACCAACGTATACATAAGAAGTGGTAGTGGATTGGATCAAATGAAGAAAGTGTAGAACACTATTGTAATCCTTTTTTTTTTTGTGGAACCAATCCAGGCTTGTCCAGGATTGGTTCCACAAACATGACAGTAAATTCAGGTTACTGCAGTGGCCTTCCGAGGCACCAGATCTCAATCCAATTGTGCATCTGTGGGAGGAGATGGAATGAGCTATTCGGAGTAGAAATCCACTACCACTCAACTTGACACAACTGTGGGAAGCATTGCAGTCAACATGGGCCAAAATCCCAGTGGAACGCTTTCGACACCTTGGACAGTCCATGCCCCGACGAATTGAGGCTGTTCTGAGGACAAAGGGGGATGCAACTCAATATTAGGAAGGTGTTCCTAATGTTTTGTACACTCAGTGCCTTTGGAAAGTATTCAGACCCCTCGACTTCTTCCACATTTTGTTAGGTTACAGCCTTATTATATTATTGATGAAATAAAACATTTTCCTCATCAATCTACACACAACAGCCTTTTTTAGAATTTTTAGCAAATGTATTAAAAATAAAAACCTGAAATACCTTATTTACATAAGTATTCAGACCCTTTTCTATGAGACTTGAAATTAAGCTCAGGTACAACCTGTTTCCATTAATCATCCTTGAGATGTTTCTACAACTTGATTGGAGTCAATCTGTGGTAAATTCTATTGATTGGACATGATTTGGAAAGGCACACACCTGTCTATATAAGGTCAAAAAATGATACTGGGCCAAGAAACATGGAGAGAAGAAACTGCCAGATGTGTCATAATAGGACACACATTTGATATGGAACATTGGATACATTCAGCAGGGTTGGAAAAAACACAGTCAAACACGTTTTAAATGTATTGTCGGAAGGGCTGTGGTCACCATTCAGAACAGACCCTAGGAAACACACAGTATTAAATAGAGCCATGACTACATGGAACTCTCTGCCAGGTAACTCAAACTGGCAATAAAACCAGATTCAAAAAACATAAAATAAAATAAACCTTATGGCACATAAAAAAAATAACAGGAACTTTTAGCTCAGCTGATGTTGTGAAGCATTTTACACATATATGTATATACTGTATTCTATAATATTCTACTGTATCTTAGTCCATGCCGCTCTGTCATTGGTTGTCCATATATGTATATACTGTATTCTATAATATTCTACTGTATCTTAGTCCATGTCGCTCTGTCATTGGTTGTCCATATATGTATATACTGTATTCTATAATATTCTACTGTATCTTAGTCCATGTCGCTCTGTCATTGGTTGTCCATATATGTATATACTGTATTCTATAATATTCTACTGTATATGCCGCTCTGTCATTGCTTGTCCATATTCAGTTGAAGTCGGAAGTTTACATAGACTTAGGTTGGAGTCATTAAAACTCGTTTTTCAACCACTCCACACATTTCTTGGTAACAAACTATAGTTTCTATACACAATTCCCCAAAATGACAAAGCAAACACAGGTTCTTAGGAATGTTTTTCACATTTATTAAAATCTGAAATACCTTATTTACATACAGTTGAAGTCGGAAGTTTACATTCACTCCACACATTTCTTGTTAACTATAGTTTTGGCAAGTCAGTCAGGACATCTAGTTAGTGCATGGCACAAGGACATTTTCCAAACATTGTTTACAGACAGATTATTTCACTTATTCACTGTATCACAATTCCAGTGGGTCAGAAGTTTACATACACTAATTGACTATGCCTTTAAACAGCTTGGAAAATTCCAGAAAATGATGTCATGGCTTTAGAAGCTTCTGATAGGCTAATTGACATCATTTTGAGTCAATTGGAGGTGTACCCGTGGATGAATTTCAAGGCCTACCTTGAAACTCAGTGCCTCTTTGCTTGACATCATGGGAAAATCAAAAGAAATCAGCCAAGACCTCAGAAAAAAAATGGTCTGGTTCATCCTTGGGAGCAATTTCCAAATGCCTGAAGGTACCACATTCATCTGTACAAACAATAGAATGCAAGTATAAACACCATGGGACCACGCAGTTGTCATACCACTCAGGAAGGAGACGCGTTCTGTCTCCTAGAGATGAACGTACTTTGGTGCGAAAAGTGCAAATCAATCCCAGAACAACAGCAAAGGACCTTGTGAAGGTGCTGGAGGAAACAGGTACAAAAGTATCTATATCCACAGTAAAACGAGTCTTATATCGACATAACCTGAAAGGCCGCTCAGCAAGAAAGAAACCACTGCTCCAAAACCGCTATAAAAAGCCAGACTACAGTTTGCAACTGCACATGGGGACAAAGATTGTACTTTTTGGAGAAATGTCCTCTGGTCTGATGAAACAAAAATAGAACTGTTTGGCCATAATGACCATCGTCAATTTGTAAGTCGCTCTGGATAAGAGTGTCTGCTAAATGATGTAAATGTAAATGTTATGTTTAGAGGAAAAAGGGGGTAGGCTTGCAAGCCAAAGAACACCATCCCAACCGTGAAGCACGGGGGTGGCAGCATCATGCTGTGGGGTTGCTTTGCTGCAGGAGGTACTGGTGCACTTCACAAAATAGATGGCATCATGAGGAAGGAAAAATATGTGGATATATTGAAGCAACATCTCAAGACATCAGTCAGGAAGTTAAAGCTTGGTCGCAAATCGGTCTTCCAAATTGACAATGACCCCAAGCATACATCCAAAGTTGTGGCAAAATGGCTTAAGGACAACAAAGTCAAGGAATTGGAGTGGCCAATACAAACCCCTGACCTCAATCCTGTAGAAAATGTGTGGGCTGAACTGAAAAAGCGTGTGCGAGCAAGGAGGCCTACAAACCTGACTCAGTTACACCAGCTCTGTCAGGAGGAATGGGCCAAAATTCACCCAACTTATTGTGGGAAGCTTGTGGAAGGCTATCCGACACGTTTGACCCAAGTTAAACAATTTAAAGGCAATGCTACTGTAGTGTATGAAGAATTATGACTTTGCTAATGTTTTCAAGTGGAACCTGAGAGGATGTTTATTCAGTTTTACAGGGAGACGTTTTAGAGTGACACCCCCATAGAACAGAGGAAGTCTGTTTGTTGGAGACAGGTGATTGGACAGTATGGGGAACCACCCATATCTTGGTAAAGATTATAAGTACTGGGTTGTAACAAAGAAGATCAGAACAGACATATTATTTTGGGACACTGTTCTCCGGATGCTGCAGACGTCTGTAAACTTATGCTGAAATCTTGTGATATAAATAAAACTTATAATCAAAGCACAGTATAAGCGGACTCCTTGGTTTCACAGCATAATTAGCAACGTTAACTCGACACTACACTACCAAATACTAATTGAGTGTATGTGAACTTCTGACCCACTGGGAATGTGATGAAAGAAATAAAAGCTGAAAGAAATAATTCTCTCTACTATTATTCTGACATTTCACATTCTTAAAATAAGGTGGTATACCATAATTTGCAAATAAATTCATAAAAAATCCTACAATGTGATTTTCTGGATTTTTTTTCTCAATTTGTCTGTCATAGTTGACGTGTACCTATGATGAAAATTACAGGCCTCTCTCATCTTTTTAAGTGGGAGAACTTGCACAATATGTGGCTGACTAAATACTTTTTTTCCCCACTGTACCTTTAATGTATCCAGCAGGCATCTCAGAAGCCACAGGCTCATCAAGCAGGGATGGCAGCTCTTGGTCTAAAATATAAGAACAAATCATGCTGTTATTTAACCTTTCTACATTTACAATTTCGAGATCAATATCTTGATTTGTTAAAGAAACCTGATTCTGATGCTCTGTCTTGGCCAGCTTCTTCCTGGCTGCCACTTGGACTAACTGAGAAAACAGAAGGAAAAACATGAAGACATACTTTGCTTTTGAAACTGGCACAGAACCAAACGTGAAGGGATGTCAGTCAGGAGCTCAGTGGGAAGGTTCATGAATCCCAACAAAAATAAATGCTAAGCATTATTTATTTATTTATTTATTATGCTTTTAGTTTGATGGCAAATCCATACAGATATTTACAAACATGGCATCACACTTGTGTTTTACCCCAGAAGAATAGGGTGATTTCACTACTGTTGTAAATACAAGTTTCACCCATACACAGCACCACAACTATTTGGAAAGTTCTAACAGTATGCACAAAGTAGTAAAATGACTTTAAATAAGCTAATATGCAAAAATATGATGGTAATTGTATTATTTTGAATGGCTTTGAAAGGTTTGTAAAGCTATAATACTTCATACAATTCAATTGTTTACCCTAAAACTAATTGTTTACCCTAAAACTACAACCAGACACTTACTGTCGCTCTGGCTTGAGGTGGCACATGGCCTCAAGTCCTCTGCATCTGCAACTTCAGAGAATATCACAGATGTCAAACCGTTACCACATTTATAGTACACACTTAACAGATTTTCCTGTTCATCCCATACAGTTGGTAGGAACAGAACTTTGAGAAAGTAGGCTTGTTTATCAGACTTGAAACATTATGTACCTTGTTGTAGGGTCTTTTCAAAGACACTGGCTCTTGAAGTTACTAGGATAGCCACATTAGCAGCTAATTAGCGTTTCATTTTGGGGGGGTAAATGCAGGTGAATATATGGATCAAAGTCACCTTGTCCTAGAGAGATTTACACTGTTATCAAAACGTTACGCCAGGGTAAGCCTATCTTCCACCCAATGTAAAGCTGGGGTATATAAGATTTTCGTTGTTATTCTGTCCCTCACTGTTCAAATAAACCTACCATTAAAATTATAGACTGATCATTTCTTTGTCAGTGGGCAAACGTACAAAATCAGCAGGGGATCCAATACTATTTTCCCTCACTGTAAAATACCCCATTAAAAAATTAATAATCTAAAATGTGAAGTTTTGTCACACAACACAATGCCCAGTGGTGTAAAGTACTTAAATAAAAATACTTTAAAGTACTACTTAAGTCATTTTTTGGGTATCTGTACTTTACTTTACTATTTCTACTTTTGACAACTTTTACTTCACTACATTCCAAAAGAAAATGATGTACTTTTTACTCCATACATTTTCCCTGACACCTAAAAGTACTCGTTACATTTTGAATGCTTAGGACAGAAAAATGGTCAAATTCACGTAATTATCAAGAGAAAATCTGAGTGTTGGTGTGCCCCTGGCTATCCATAAATACAATTAAAAAAATAAAATGGTGTGTCGTCTGGTTTACTTAAAATTAGGAATTTTTAATTATTTATACATTTTCTTTGACTTTTGATAGTAAAGTATATTTTAGCAATTACATTTACTTTTGATACTTAAGTATATTTAAAACCACATACTTATAGACTTTTACTCAAGTAGTATTTTACTGGGTGACTTTCAGTTTTACTTGAGTCATTTTCTATTAAGGTATCTTTACTTTTACTCAAGTATGACAGTTGGGTGCTTTTTCTACCACTGACAATGCCACAGATGTCTCAAGTTTTGAGGGAGCATGCAATTGGCATGCTGACTGCAGGAATGACCACCAGAGCTGTTGCCAGATAATTTAATGTAATTTCTCTACCATAAGCCGCCTCCAACTTTGTTTTAGAGAATTTGGCAGTATGCCCAACCACCCTCACAACTGCAGACCAAGTGTATGGTGGTGTGTGGGCGAGCGGTTTGCTGATGTCAATGTCGTGAACACAGTACCCCATGTTAGTGTCAGGGTTATGGTATGGGCAGGCATAAGCTACGGAGAAGGAACAAAATTGCATTTTATCAATGGCAAATTTAATGCACAGAGATACCATGACAAGATCCTGAGGCCCATTGTCCTGCCGACATCACGTCATGTTTCAGCATGATAATGCAGGGCCCAATGTCACAAGGATCTGTACACAATTCCTGGAGGCTGAAAATGTCCCAGTTCTTCCATGTCCTGCATACTCACCAGACATGTCACCCATTGAGAATGTTTGGGAGGGCTGGATCGACGTGTACCACAGCTTGTTCCAGTTCCCGTCAATATACAGCAACTTCCGCGCAGCCACTGAAGAGGAATGAGACAACATTCCACAGGCTCCCCGAGTGGCTCAGCGGTCTAAGGCACTGCATCTCAGTGCTTGAGATGCAGTGACTTAGATTCCAGGCTATCACAACCGGCCGTGATTGGGAGTCCCACAGGGCAGCGCACAATTGGCCCAGCGTCGTCCGGGTTTTGCCGGTGTAGGCCGTCATTGTAAATAAGAATTTGTTCTTAACTGACTTGCCTAGTTAAATAAAGGTTGAAAAAAACAAACAAAGAAAAACAATCAACACATCAACTCTATGCAAAGTAGAAGTGTCCTGGAGGAGGCAGCGGCAGATACTCTGTTCTCATGTAATGGGGTAGGGCCCAGTGCTGCCAATTTAGCAATTTTGTTGCTAGATTTAGCAACTTTTCAGACTACCCTGGCTACTTTTTTTCAAACAGCACCTAGCAACAAATTTAACTACTTTTAAAAACTTTTTGGAACTTTTAGCAACTTTTGAAAAGTGACTCATACACTAAAATGCACACATTTTCTCTCTAAATGACACAAAAACGATTTTCTCTGTCACACACTCAGTCACAACACACGTGCCTGGCTGCAAAAGTGCATTATGAGTGATGTCAGCAGCAGGCGTTCAGCTCGTGCACAGGAAGCAGCAGGCCAGCCAAGCAGCACAATAACATTTACATTTTTTACATTTAGCAGACGCTCTTATCCAGAGCGACATACAGGAGCAATTAGAGTTAAGTGCCTTGCTCAAGGGCACATCGACAGATTTTTCACATTGTCGGCTCAGGGATTAGAACCAGTGACCTTTCGGTTACTGGCACAATGCTCTTAACCACTAAGCTACCTGCCGCCCCGACCTGGAGAGAGCTGGAGAGAGATGCCTAGCGCACACTTCATTATTTGAGTTAAGTTGCTTGTTCAATAAGATAGCATATATACCTTGTTATTAGCTTGTACCTATAATTGTTGATCAGTCAGGTAGCATGTTAACTAACTACCAATACACTGCTTGAAACTATAATTGTTCAGAATGTGTAGGTTTACTAGTTAATAAGAAAATAAATCATATATAATTGTTCAATAATGTGTAATGTGTAATTGTTCAATAATTCAATGTGTTATGTTTAAAAATAAAAAAATATCTGATCATATAAAATGTTATGTGTTTAAATTACTTTTACGAATACACATATGTGATAATAAACAAACAAATCTGAACTAACAAATGTCAAATCATATTTGTCGCTGAGATGGCCAGTCAATTTGATTGACGTTATTGTGTATTCAACGTAATGACGTCATTTTACGTTATTACGTAATGACTTCATCACGCGCACAATTCTTCACAATGAAGAAAGCGCCAGAACTGTGCAGTCAAGAAAATAACCTTTGTGTGTATTTATTACTACAGGTATGTAATAGCATGTTTAAACTTTATAATGTCGAAAGAACATGTCATACCATGCTAGTTAACACACCCGTTAAGGTATTGTAACGTTTGGTAAAGGTTTGATGTGTTATTTTTGAGTCAATCCGAGTGAGTGAAAGAACGTGATAAAAACGATTTTACAAGTCACATAGCTAGATATTTTGGGTTTGTCTGAGTGAATGTACATAATTTTCTCATGATATTTTCATAAATAATCAATTTATTAGATATTTCTGAGTTGGTTTAGCATGTTTTTGGTTTTGTGTAAAATTCACATGCTGGTAAAATGGCGGCTACTCTCGGTCAGCGTCAACAGACTTCAGTGAGGACAGTGCGGGTGCATCAGATAGAGACAATTTCACGGTCGCACTACTGTTTTGAAGCTGAATGTAATAATTATCAGTTTTCTACATGTGTACTAATATTCAGACACATTCTGTTGTTTCTGTCTTTATCAATAAATGTTGCTATGGTGTGAACAGGAAATACAATTGTTTTTTGATTGAAGCAATACAGTGAAGACAAGGTTATTCAGGAAATTAGCACACAGTGCTGTCTAAAACAAACTGTAACCTTGTACTAAATGGATTTTGTGTCATTTATGCATTTATCTACTATAGGTTAGGTATTAGCTCAAAAGTATTGTGGAGCTCCTGCACCTTAATATAAACAGTACCGGCACCCAAAATGAGTATTGGCACCTATTTCAGTCCAAGTCATGCACTGAATTAGATCATTGAACAAGAAAAAAGTGAAAATATTTTTTAGAGAATAAAGAAAGTGCCAGAACTGTCAACACTAACTTTTGTGTCTGTGCTCTCTATATTACTACTGGCCGATTCAGGTAAGTCTGAGGCCGGTAACATCAACAGTGAGGGCAAACCCAGCCTGCCTCTCTCCTTCCACACTGAGTCCAAACCTACAGTCACTGGGTCCTGATTGTGACAGTGGAGCCCAGTTTGCATCGCAATATCCAGAGATGGCATCAGTGAAGCTGGAAGACTGCAGTCAAACACTGGAGCTGAATGTCAACTTTAAAGATGAAGAAGAGGAGGAGAAGATTGGGGAATCTGTTTCTCATGGTAAGAGCAGGTTCTATCTAATTAAGTTTGTTGGACACGATTTGGAAAGGCACACACCTGTCTAGGTGTGTGCCTTTCCAGAGCATTCGGAAAGTATTCAGACCCCTGGACTTTTTTGATATTTTGTTACGTTACAGCCTTATTGTAAAATAGATGAAATTGTTTTTCCCCCCTCATCAATCTACTCACAATACCCCATAATGATAAAGCAAAAACTGGTTTGTGTTCAATTGTTGCAAAAACATCTGAACGATCACATTTACAAAATGTCTTCCTACTCTGCGAGTGTCTAAACCATGATCCC